>NC_087212.1:71359974-71377474 GCF_015104395.2 Macrobrachium nipponense | reverse complement strand
AATCTTTAACTAGGGCCTGCTGGTGGCCTGTCCTATAGCGTTACCAGACGCACAATTATGGCTGACTTTAACCTTAAAGTAAATAAAACGACTGAGGTTAGAGGGCTGCAATTTGGTAAGTTTGATGATTGGAGGGTGTATGATCAACATACCAATTTGCATCCCTCTAGCCTTAGTAGTTTTTAAGAAGTGCGGTCGGACAGAAAAATTTCACACAGACAGGCAAAGCCATATCACAGTTTTTCTTTTGCAGAAATCTAAAAAAAACCACCGACAGGAACTCGAGTGAACGAGGAATGCCTGAAGAACACCCGAGGACGACCGACAGCGAGGCCTCGAGTGCTACTGAGAGCGTGTGACCCTAGACGGGGTCGTGTGGATCATCGGTCTGATCCCTTGAGAGAACGCAAGTGTTGACGAGAAGCCGTAATCTGCTGGGGAACGTGACGATGCATCGTCGCCGAGGGATTGCCATAATGTGAAACCCTTCTTCTATTTACCCACCTCTGCCCCACAATATCGCTGCTGAGAGCGAAGCACAGGTCGAGTTATAGCGCTCGATTAGAAAAAGAATATATGAAAAATCCACTGTAAACAAAAGTGACTTGAAATAACTCTACATAATACAAGTCAATTTGACACGGAAAAAAGAAGAGTGGAAATACACTTTATGAAATAGAGTGGAAATACACTTTATGAAATAAGTTATGCGTTAAAGTCTAGTGAAAATTATATGCACAGCCATATCGAATAATAATATTCTCAGGAAACGAAAGGGGAGCAAGAGGCGGAAATTTATACACATAAGCTTACAGATTTTATCACCCTAATACAATCATAAACTGCTCAGAAACAGGCGATAAAAAATAGCAAAGAGTAATAAAAATAGCAAAAAGTAATAATATGGAGTGCAATGCAATAAAAAAAAGTATCATTATGAATTATTACTCATAAGGAGCTCTGCCTCTACGAAAAGAAAAAGTGTCTGAGTGGGCGCCCTCAAGGAAAGGAAACTCAAAACCAAGAGTGTGGAAGACCATGGTGCATTGCCTATGATCATTACTATGAACCAGCGCGGCGTAAGGCAACTTCCTTGGTGCCTGAGGTAACAAGGCTGCTATTAAAAGGAATGGCGCTGGTCCTCCAAACTACCACTAAACTAAAGGACTATTCCTAACTTAAAACAGAAATAAGCCTTACCTTCATATTTGTCTCTTTACATCTAATAAATTCGTATACAAGAAAGTTACTTCTAAATTCAGTATTACAGAAATGAGTGTATCTCATCGAAAATATTGCAATGTAACCAAGGTGGCCGTTCATGCTTAACACAGGCACATGTTTACATAGTAGATCAGAACAAAAACCCAAAAACACAAAAAACGACCCACTTTTGTGCAGATATGAGGGTCATTCTTCTTTTCTTTTACAACCTGATTTCCTCTGACTTCAATGCCATTAGTCCACTGATGGTCCAGTACTGCTACCCCGTGGCGGAAGAAGGTTGCTTACTGGGCTTCTTCACTCCATGGACACCTTCACTCCATGGACACCATTCTTGCTTCCAAAAGGGCGACCAAGATGGCGGATTAGGAAATCGGTAGAAGTCAGATGGTGTCAAGTCTTATGAATAATATAAGGCAACAACTGCAAGCCACAGCAAAGCCGCTGTATCCACTGCTACTCGAGTTGGGCAAACAGGTGCATTGTCTTGGTACAACAGAACGCCTGCTCGCAGTTTTCTTCTGTATTCCACCTTGAGAGCTTCTCTCAACTTTTGTGATCAGATCTATAAAATTCTCACCTTGCCGACAGGCGCCACGTTGATTCGTGGAGAAGTGGAATGACCTGAGGTTGCTAACTTCCCATAAATCACTGATTAAATATTAAAGTAGTGAATAAAAGTCTCATCCTTGGAAATTAAATTATCTGTAAGTTTGTCTGGATCAGCAAAAAAATGAATAAAATTTGTCGGAAGTTCCCCTGCCTATCCTTGTCTGGCTTCAGCTCATTCAAAAGCCTACATTTTGATGGTGGAAGGCGAAGAAGAGTCCTCACCAAGCGTGTTGATCATTTTTCTTATTGAAGTCCTTTGTGGATTACACCCTTCTTGAACCGATAATTACAGCGAGGCCTTCTCTTTGTCCTTTGACTCTCAAAGGGTCTCTCCCAAAACCTAAAGAAGAGAGGGTTATCTCACATCTCACTCACAATCTACCTGGCCCCTAGCTGCAACTGCTTTCATTTCTTTTACTGTACCTCCGATCATATTCTCTTTTTTCCATCTTACTATCTTACTGTCCACCCTCTGCTTACAATTGTTTCATAGTGCAACTGCGAGGTTTTGCTCTTGTTACACCTTTCGATCCTTTTCCTGTCAAGTTCCGTTTCAGCGCTAAATGGCCTTAGTTGCCCCAGTGCACGATGCTAAAAATCCATATAAATCAAATCAAATCAATCTACCTGGTCTTCTGATGATCTTGGTCCCACCAAGATCTACATAACTTTGGGTCTCACCTGTATCATAAGAGTGCGTAGTTTGCTGCCACGCTGGTTATATGTTTAAAGGCATAAAAAGTTAAGTATATCTTAGTTTTACCAGACCACTGAGCTGATTAACAGCTCTCCTAGGCTGGCCCGAAGGATTAGATATTTTTACGTGGCTAGGAACCTATTGCTTACCTAGCAACGGGACCTACAGCCTATTGTGGGATCCGAACCACCTTACATCGAGAAATGAATTTCTATCACCAGAAATAAATTCCTCTGATTTCGCGTTGGCCGAGCCGAGAATCGAACTCGGACCACCAGATTGGTAGCCGAGAGCGAAGTCCACTCGTCCAACGGGAAACTTAAAGGCTTACAAATACCATGTGTAATCGTTATAGTATACTCGATCAGTCTCATTTTATAAATTGTCTAAACCCATTGCTAGACCGACGAAGTGAGGAGTCCATAGTGATAGAAAGGTGAAAGGCTGCAATCAGAATGACTGCCCAACTTGCATGACCGACTGACATTTAGGCGAAAACATGGGAATATCTTTTGACTTTTACGAGACCGTTTATAAACATCAATGAGCGCAGCCTGCGAACGACGAATATTCGCAAATCCTTTCATCGCTCGAGAGGAGATATTGTAATTTCGCGGTAACTAACAGAAAAACATTCCTGACACTAAAAGCCAGAAGCAGGATATCAAACGAGGGCATTCATGCAATATACTGCAGCGAAATAATCCAAAAGCAATTTTTGTCATAGATGAAATTCAATTAAAGGTAGTTAAAAAAAAGAATGCGAGCTATCACAAATTAAACTGCAACACATACACACACACACACACACACACACACAGAGAGAGAGAGAGAGAGAGAGAGAGAGAGAGTAATGCTATGTGCAAAGTACTACTGTTTGTGACATCACACCGAAATACACGAGTCAGTAACAAAAAATTCATGATAACTTCCACACGACAGCGAATTCAGTGTATAACCGCACGATAGTCCTTATTCTAAAAAAATAAAGTGAAATTTCCCAATAGTAGTAAGTTTTTCAATGAAATTTTTAATGAAATATATTCAAATCATATCAGGCACCCTAAATGGCAGGAATTATAAGGAATTCCACGTCATTTTGAAGTCACTATAGCGACAGAGAACAAAAAAATGTAAAAAAGATAGCAATAAAAATTCTACCGTCTTAACCCCCATCGATAACAATTTGCCACCCCATTTACGAAGTAAAATAGCTCGACTTGCCTTTCCCGGATCAGGCCTTCTCGCGAGAGCGTCGGCATAAAGTTTTCAACCAGCCGTATCCCACCGGCGGATCCCTACAGCAAATTCTACTTTGACCCGTCGACATTTGTGAATTGAACATAATAGAATTGAGGCCAGAGGCCAAGCACTGGGGCCTATGAGGTCATTCAGCGCTAAAACGGAAATTGACAGTAAAAGGTGTGAAAGGTGTAACAGGAGGAAAACCTCGCAGTTGTGTTATGAATCAACAACTAGGTGGAAAGTAAGATGGAAGAAAGCGAATACCAAAAGAGGTACAGTAAAAGGAACGAAAGGGGTTGCGGCTAGGGACCAAAGGCACGCTGCAAAGAACCTTAAATAATGTCTAAAGTGCACAGCATGAGGTGCACTGGCGGTACTATCACCCTATGGGAAAACGAAGACCTGAAAGTCGGTAAGCGTTTCTCAACTCGTTCCTTCCAGCCATAAGCGAACACACAAATTACCAAAGGAAATACGACGAGAACCTGCAAAGGCAATTTGTCTGAAGTAACGAAGACATACGAGCCTTATAAAACTAGGATTAAAAGAAAAAAAAAAAAAGTCTGATTTGTGTAAATTCGCAAAGAGGTTTAGGAGCTCGTAATGTGAAGGTGGGTGTCAACAAGGGAAGGCGACAAACGGGGGCTGGAACTTTGGTAGACGAAATCTAAACATCTTGAGCCGAAATGCAGGTCTTATAATGAATATGTATGTATGTAAATTATTTATATATATATATATATATATATATATTATATATAATATATATATATGTGTGATTGCACGTAAAAATACGAGAGTAGATTTTTTATGAACACCTATTTCTGTGGAACACGTTCCCACATGTTGAGGTTCATATATATATATATATATATATATATACTATATATATATATAGTATATATATATATATAATATATAATATATCATATACTAGCATATATCTATATATATATATATATATATATAAATAATATATATGTGTGTGTGTGTGTGTGTGTGTGTGTGTGTATTCATAAATATACTCGTGTGTATGTGTGGAAAGCACGTATCTACACACACAAAGTATTTTTTCCTCTATTTTTTGGGTAACGTACCTATACACACAAGCCTATTTTTTCCTCCGTGTTCCTATGTGCTGACAATAATCCTTCAACAACTCCAAAGGTAGCTGTTTGTTTGTTTGTTTGTATGGTGCTTTTACGTCGCATTGAACCAGTGGTTATTCAGCAACGGGACCAACGGCTTTACGTGACTTCCGAACCAAGTCGAGAGTGAATTTCTATCACCAGAAATACACACCTCTCACTCCTCAATGGAATGGCTGAGAATCGAACCCGCGACCACCGAGGTGGGATGCGAACACTATACCAACCACGCCACTCCAAAGGAAGGTGGACACATCATTGATTCTGCTAAGAGCCTATTCAAACTATGGATTAAAGTCAAACAAACGATCCGTCAAAATCAGAACAAGTGGAGATTCCTTGACGGTGTCATAATACAGTCTTTGAATTCGACCGCAGAATTCAAAAACTTTACGAGACAGCAGATAAAAATCTTACTTCTTTTCAGTACGGCCTGCATTGCGTGTATACAGGATCTTTCCTGACAGAAGCTCAATCTTTCTTATAGGTCGTCAAATATTGTAACTTGGAATAAAAAAAAATAAAATAAAAGACACGATTTTTAAGAAATCTACGCAACTGGATAACATATATGACACAACTCAACTTTGAGCAAAGAAGAAAAGGAGTATCTTTAACTCTGGGAATACTGTTCGGGTAAGAACGATAAGTCCTACACACACATAATGAAGGTTGAAGTTTGGATACTTTTAAATTCAACAAAATTGTTAAGTTGTCCTAATAATAAATTTCCTACTGAGCGTAATTGGACCCCTTCCTTTCTGAGACTCTTCTCTATTCAATCCGAAAGATTTTAAAATTATTATAGTTGAGGACTATTTATATCTATCTATAATAATAAAATCCGAGTGGATCTTGTTTGTCCTGCCCCGGGTGCCTGTAGGGGAGACATGACAGTCAACATCACCCAACAAACAGGTTTGTCCGCCCAAACTGGGGGGCAGGGTAGGTAGGAGAACGGGAGGGTATAGGTGAGACATCTGACCTCCTGCAAACCTGTTTGCCCGCCCCGGGTGAGGGTGGGGTAGGTAAAGGATCGGGAGGGCAGAGGAGACAGCAAAACTGGGGTCCAGCGTGGGTAGTGCGCCCCAACAAGCTCGTTTTAGTTAATAAGAACCAAAACTCAGAAATTTAACCTTTAGAAAATATAGTTCACATTCATTTGAGATTTTGCCCGCTTTAGTCATGGGGTAAGAGAACAGCCTGTAGCAGGGCACGGCTTCAGACAGAAAATGGGAAAATATTAAGCCTTCAACTTATCGTACAAAAGTAACATAATATTTTTGCTGCCAGACAAAAGCGAATGTCATTGCCAAAATGTTTAGCTAACAGACCTTCGAGAAAGTTAACGTCGAATTCTTTGAAGATATCAAGGGGAAAATGAATATCTATTTGAAAGTATTTTGAAAGTAAACAAATATGTTTATATAAATATATAAATGGGGGCAAATAGACCTTACCTGTAGTACTTCATCCTAATACAACCCTAACAAGTGGAAGGAAGTTGCAGCATTTGGAAAAATCAAACTAAGCGAATATTTTAAAGAACAAAAACTGGGAGATGGAAAATCGTAACACACAATGCTGAAGTAGAGGAGAACACCAATCCACACACAACCACTCACTCACTCACTCTCCCACTGAGAACTACCGATGACAATGGAATAGAAAGTCAAGTCTTTAAGGTCTTGCATGGGTGGGAAATTCACGCGGTTCTTAGGATATACGGCACATTATTTTAAAACAAGTGAATATCAATAGGAGGGTGAGATAAAGACATCTACAATTACAACTGAACAGTACATTCTAAAACAAGTTACCTTTATTGCACAACTTTTAGTCTTATACTTGTTCCTAGTATCTTCTGCAACATGTTCATGAATTCAATCGTGCGCACATACACGCAAGCAAACACACAGTATTTATTCATCATTATGGGCATGGTACGATTTCTGTTTGCCTTAGCGAACGCGTCTAACAGGTTATATAACAGGCTGTTCAAAGCCAACTTAATAGAACAACAACAACCATGTCTATAGGTACAACATCAAATGGACTGGGATTATGTGGTTCATCATTTATTAATTCATTTTGTAATTAGAATCTACTCACAGTTAACTTTTAAATCATACTATAACAACCGCTAAAATTGAAAATGCCTGGGGCACTATGTTAATTCATTCAGATATTTAAAAAATTAAAGATAACGCTTACATTAGGTAACCATGCACTGACAACTGTACAGGGAGAGAGAGAGAGAGAGAGAGAGAGAGAGAGAGAGAGAGAGAGAGAATACATACAAGCCATAGTCCTATTATTCCATAAACCAAAATTAGTGTTTCATACTAACATATTAATAAATGACTGACAAACAAGTTAAAAGCTAATTAGTCCAACAGCGTAACTCATATGAAAATACGAATGCAGAAGTAGGTCATTTCGGAGTGTTTAAAATTCGCTCCGCAGCCATACGGACAGAGGGGAATAAGAAGACCAATATGCGAGTAATCCTCTTACTCGAGATTACCTTGCCGCCAGGCGATTACGGACACCGAGAACACATGCTCTCTCTCAACTGCAGCTATTACCGCGTTGTTTGACCGATGCTTGCACATTAAAGGTACCTGTTTCATCAACTGTTAATCTGCTCAACACTCACGGGAGGTATTTTCACTTTCCGCTTCGACGCGTCGCGTTTGTTTCATGAATGAAAGGGACCCATAGACTGCATGAGGACATGAATCTACTTGCGGTCACGTTTAACTTAAAACTACGGAGTTGAAAAAATTATGATTTCTTTCGATAGCGAATGAATTGCAATTGCACATTATTATTATTATTATTATTATTATTATTATTATTATTATTATTATTATTATTATTAACCGTAATCCGTTTGCGCACGTTGTCAGGAACAAAATAAAGAGGAATAAAGTACTCAGTTACTCCATATATGAAAGTATTCAGTAGTGTTTCTTTATTGATTTTCTTTATATCAATCTAGCTATATATAAATGTTATATATATATATATATATATATATATATAATATTATATACATACATACATACATACATATATATGTGTGTGTATGATAGTAAATGTATATATATTTACATTTTATACAATATGATATTATATTAAGATATATATATATATATATATATATATAATTATTCATTGTCTTCTATATATTTCGACAACTTCTAAAACGTCAACATGCATAACAACTTTGACGCCTTCTATAATTACTTGTATTGAACTGCGATGCGTAAATATGAAATAATTACTCATAAGTAGAACAAACATAAGCAACCAATGTCGCTTGCAGTCTAATACAACCTGTCATCAACACATTTCAGGAAACACCACTACTACAAATATACTGGTTCTACTGAGCAGTACAGCTCACGGTGTGCACGAAAGACATTGTCGTAGGAGTTGCAGCAGTGAAATCGACCAGGACCCGGAGAATTGTGTTTGAAGTGAACGATAAACTAGATAGCTCACTTCACGTCGAGTGGCGCAACTCTCCGACGTCTTTAGATGATAAAACATCAACACTATCAAGAGCTTCGTTCTCTCTCGGCCAATCACGGGAGAAGACACCAGTGTCCGTTTGTTTGTATGGTGTTTTTACGCTGCATGGAACCAGTGATTATTCAGAAACGGGACCAACGGCTTTACGTGACTTCCGAACCACGTCGAGAGTGAACTTCTATCACCTGAAATACACATCTCTAACTCCTCAGTGGAATGACCGAGAATAGAACTCGCTGCCAACGAGCTGACAGGCCAACACCATACCGATCACGTTACTGAGGCGCTAAGACACCAGTGTCATCTCCGGCTTTTGCGAATGCCGCAATAGCCATTCTCATTCAAGACACCCCCAACACGCTCATTATAACTATATAACTAATTGTTGAAGATTTCGGTACTTAAAAAAATCTTCGGCCGGAAAACAGGACACATCATTAATTCATCTAATCCTTCCCTGTCAACAAATGATTTCCATCACCCTAATTATGGCCGTCAGGCAATGTTAGAAAAACTACCGGAATCAAAAAGACATTCACTAGAGAGTTTTACGTGAGATCATCGACGGCAGAAAAGGGGACAAAGGCATTATTAATGAGAGCATTGTTGATGAGGAAGCTATTAACGAGAGCATTGTTGAAGAGAAAGCTATTAATGAGAGCATTATTGATGCAGGAACCATGCCCAATGAACTCAATGACGACTCCGGGAGCCTCTTCAGCAGTCATTTCGGCGGAAGGCAATCGATTTCGGGGGTAAAAATAGAGCAGACCCACCAGAACTTGCCAGGATTTTGCCGCACGAATTCATCTCGCACTGCTCCCTTTCCTTCCTGTCGCGGGGATTTCCCTTCTTTCGAACTGACGTACTATAGTCGCACATATCTGAATATACTTTTCCATATTTGTAAGAAATGGAAAAATCTTTTCTGTAATAATGGCATCAAGATCAGAAAACTTGATCGAAAACAAAAATATATATACGGGTCTACGTGACACTGATGGTTAATTTTTCAAACAAAGCAAGGCATAACAATGGTAGTGTTAATTGATTCCTGATCCGCCTTTCCTGCCGAGAACAACCTGATTTACTGAGCAACTGCACCAATATGCAGTAAATAAGTCTCACTGTCGAACTTCTCAGTGCCAGGGGTCCGTTATTCCTCACACCTATCGGGGTGGGACAGTCTCCCTGAGGATGTTGGATAATTTGAAACTTCAAAAGTTCAAGCGGAGATGTAATGCAGTACTACATTCTCATGGCACTCTATTAATTTAGTTACATTTTTATCTTTTTATTAATTTGTTAATCTATTTTCTTTTCTTTTTTATTCACTGAGATCTCTTTGTATTTCCCTTTATCTACTCTTACCTTTTTCTGATGAACACCATATTATTTGGAAGTTTGAATTTCAAATCAATGACCCACGTGGGCTTTTCATATATGAATAGGGTTTATCTTCTGCGAAAAAAAAAAAAAAAATAAAATAATAATAATAATAATAATCAATAATAATAATAATAAAATAATAATAATAATAATAATAATAATAATAATAATGAAGAACAGTAGAAGAAGAACACCAACCTAAGCATGGCATGGATGCGAAACATAAGAAAGCCTTCGACATGATACCACACACATGGCTAATAGAATGCCTGAAAATATATGGGGCAGAGGAAAACACCATCAGCTCCCTCAAAATACAATGCGCAACTGGAATACAATACTTACAAGCTCTGGAATAAGACTAGCAGAGGTTAATATCAGGAGAGGGATCTTCCAGGGCGACTCACTGTCCCCACTGCTCTTCGTAGTAGCCATGATTCCCATGGCAAAAGTACTACAGAAGATGTATGCCGGGTACCAACTCAAGAAAAGAGGCAACAGAATCAACCATCTGATGTTCATGGACGACATCAAGCTGTATGGTAAGAGCATCAAGGAAATAGATACCCTAATCCAGACTGTAAGGATTGTATCTGGGGACATCAGGATGGAGTTTGGAATAGAAAAATGCGCCTTAGTCAACATACAAAAAGGCAAAGTAACGAGAACTGAAGGGATAAAGCTACCAGATGGGAGCAACATCAAACACATAGATGAGACAGGATACAAATACCTGGGAATAATGGAAGGAGGGGATATAAAACACCAAGAGATGAAGGACACGATCAGAAAATAAAAAGAATATATGGAGAGACTCATGGCGATACTCAAGTCAAAACTCAACGCCGGAAATATGATAAAAGCCATAAACACATGGGCAGTGCCAGTAATCAGATACAGTGCAGGAATAGTGGAATGGACGAAGGCAGAACTCCGCAGCATAGATCAGAAAACCAGGAAACATATGACAATACACAAAGCACTACACCCAAGAGCAAATACGGGCAGACTATACATAACCCGAAAGGAAGGAGGGAGAGGACTACTAAGTATAGAGGACTGCGTCAACATCGAGAACAGAGCACTGGGGCAATATCTGAAAACAGTGAAGACGAGTGGCTAAAGAGTGCATGGGAAGAAGGACTAATAAAAGTAGATGAAGACCCAGAATATACAGAGACAGGAGGATGACAGACAGAACAGAGGACTGGCACAAGCCAATGCACGGACAATACATGAGACAGACTAAAGAACTAGCCAGCGATGACACATGGCAATGGCTACAGAGGGGAGAGCTAAAGAAGGAAACTGAAGGAATGATAACAGCGGCACAAGATCAGGCCCTAAGAACCAGATATGTTCAAAGAACGATAGACGGAAATAACATCTCTCCCATATGTAGGAAGTGCAATACGAAAAATGAAACCATAAACCACATAGCAAAGCGAATGCCCGGCACTTGCACAGAACCAGTACAAAAAGAGGCATGATTCAGTGGCAAAAGCCCTCCACTGGAGCTGTGCAAGAAACATCAGCTACCTTTGCAGTAATAAGTGGTCGACGAGCACCAACCTGAAGGAGTGATAGAAAACGATCAGGCAAAGATCCTCTGGGACTATGGTATCAGAACAGATGGGGCGATACGTGCAAATAGACCAGGCGTGACGTTGATTGACAAAATCAAGGAGAAAGTATCACTCATTGGTGTCGCAATACCATGGGACACCAGTGTTGAAGAGAAAGAAAGGGAAAAAAATGGATAAGTATCAAGACCTGAAAATAGAAATAAGAAGGATATGGGATAAGCCAGTGGAAATTGGACCCATAATCATAGGAACACTATGCACGATCCCAAGATCCTGAAAAGGTATCTGGAAAAACTAGAGGCTGAAGTAGCTCCAGGACTAATGCAAAAGAGTGCGCTCCTAGAAACGGCGCACATAGTAAGAAAAGTGGTGGACTAATTAGCAGACGGGATGCCACCCAGAACCCCACACTAAATACACCCAGTCGAATTGGAGGACTGTGAAAAAAATAATAATAATAGTAATAACTAATAATAATAATTCTAAAAAAACGAAGGGTAACATCATCTATCATCCTTTTGGTAGAAAGGCGAAAGCACACAGGGTAGTAGGTTTTTGTCGGCAACAAATACAATATGTGAAACTGTGCTTTTATGTCTGTTGAATCCAACATCAGATTCAATATTCATTTAAGCGTCATCTCAGATAACCTTCTGCTCTATTTCATACGTAAAGAAGCCGCCTCCAGAAGAGTACCTTATAATCAAACGCATCGCTCAAGATATTAACTGGTATTGAAAGAGAGAAGCAAACGGTGCGAATACTAACTTGGGAAGCGTCAAAATTTGAATAACAGAAATAAATTCAGTAGAATTAAGAGCAAGTGTCAAAAAGGACAACAAAGGGAGAGGTTCCTAATTCATAAAAGAGATATTCCTTATTAACGGAAATATTTATGACATGCAAACAGTTATACAGAACTCTATAGTTGGAGGAAAACCTCGAGCAAAAAAATCACAAAGGCTTCGCAGGAATGAGGGAAAACATTCCTTATAATAGAAATTGGCAAAATACATCATTACGCACACCAAGAAGCACCTACTGGAAAATATAGAGAGGAAATACTTCAGCTCACCTTTAAAAAAATGACATTCCTACCTTAATTCAAACTAGAAAATCGAAATAATTCATCTCTTATTCCATTTGGCAGTACCACTTTGTACAGGTAAATATCGTAGATGACATATAAAAATAATCAATACGTTCTTGTTTAATATTTTCGAAGTTGTGCTCATGTAATCACACGCACAAACACACCTACAACCAAGGAAAGACACACACACACACATATATAGATATATATATATATATATATTATATATTTTATATATATATTAATATATATATATAATATATATGCATCATGTATGTGGTGTATAAAAAATAAGTAAGAGAATATTGTTGGATTCGAAATTCTCGGGCAAAGGATGACGATATGGTAGTCCCTTTAAACTCCAGTGTACCTATACTCGTACTAACGTTAGCAATTAATTAAGGTCAAATAGTTGGTTGACTGCAATGTATCGCAACAAGGTTAAACGATTATACACTGGTCAAGGATTTATAATCGAAAACAGCTTCTGAAAATGGAAGGATAACATCATCTTGGACCAACCTTCTAAGCAGACGGGTGAAAATAAACACACACACGCATATATATATATATATATATAATATATATATATATATATATATATATATATATATAACTATATATATATATATATATGTGTGTGTGTGTGTGTGTGTGTGTGTGTGTGTGTGTGTGTGTGAAATGAGTGAAATGACCAATTCGCTTAGGAACATTTGAACCTGTAGGACTATAACTGATTCACTTAAGGTAGATTCTCGGATGAGCCTTATTCTTACGAGGCGTTTGTTTGGTGGCCGCTGATTGGCTGGTACCGGGAAGTAGGCAACTCCTAGCCAATCAGCGGCCGCCAAACTAACGTCTCGTAGGCAATAGGGCTTCATCCAAGGAATCTACCTAAGTGAACCAGTTTTTTTTATAGTACTAAACACACTGAAACAGTGATTCATCTACACTGTTTCACCGTGGTTTTTAAAAGTGAAATTAAAGCCCCCCCTGGTGGTGGAAGTCAAATGTATTTCTAGTAATAGCCAGTGGGGGATCAAATGTCCCAAAGTGTATTTGATCGCCCAGGGGCTAGTGCTGAACACGGCAAAACACATTTGACCCACAAAGGACTAGTACCAAAACAGCGATGTTCAGTGTAGATGAACTACTATTTCGCCGTGTTTAGTACTAGCCCTCAGGGATCAAATTTCCCTAAGCAAATTAGTCATTTCACATATGCCCTAAGCATTAAGCTACAAATGTCCTTCAATATCCAATTCGCACAACCTCGGAAATAATATATTTTCATATATGTTAACCGAAGGGGAATTTTTTAGTTGTTGGCCATGTCATTTAAGGCGTCACTGCGGTCTTGAGTTCTTCTCTATGCGATGGTTCGATCCCACGAGACGACAAACTCAATATCAACTAAAAAAATTCCGGGGTGGAGCGAATTGGTGATTAAAGGACATTTGTAGATATATATGTATATATGTCACAGCCCTCACAGGCAGATACCGATACCAAGCATTTCACAAACGGCGAAATAAATATATACATATATATATAGTATATATATATATATATATATATATATATATATAGAGAGAGAGAGAGAGAGAGAGAGAGAGAGAGAGAAAACAGTTCATTCTTTCCACATGACTAAAACTGTTCATATTCCCGCCTCAGCCCCTAGAAGCAATAATGATTAAGAATATATTTGAAGATAAAGGTGAAGGGTTATGAAGCTCCCCTAAAATCCAGAGGATCTCTCTTATTTGAGAATTCCGGTAATCAGTTTAATCTATATTTGTAAAATGAAATTACTTTCTTTGGAAAACTGCTTAATTTATTCACAGTGAATTTGAAAGCTAATTATAACATGTAATTTTATGAAAAATTAACTGTTTCGGGTAAATCAAACGCTCAAATTTTATATAAATAACTTGTTATGATTTGCACACGATATTATTTTCATATTCGGTTATAAACTAAAAAACAACGTTTTGGACTTCACTAAGCGCCATTGTTCTCTGACGCTGAGAAGCCTTGGTTCATCACTCGAGCAACCAACAAACATTGTTGTTTAGTTGCTATGATCTTTAGGCTTATTGTCGCGCTACTGTTTCCAGTGAATTCTTAGACGACATATGTGTACGTAGGTCACCATCCTAGTTATTAGTGTTCTCCTTTGTATTCCATACTATGCATATTTACCAAGTTCAGCAAATTTTACATAAAACATCAAGCCATACTATAAGCAGTTTCAATCGTTTCTCCTTTTGTCATCCAGTAAGTGTCTCGAATAATCGCAAGGTATCCACTTATGAATGTATCCATAAAAGTAGCATTAATTATGCACAGTATTTCGAAACGAGTTTTATTGTAATGATGTTAATACAAGAATGATTTGCTGCGACAGCTTCTAAAAACAGTGAACTTACCTTTAAAGACTTTTACGCAATCTTACGAAGGACGACGAGAGATTTCCCTCAAGATCATGGGCGAGAATGACGAAAATCTGCTTGAAGAAGTAGACCTCACGTTCCGGAATACACATTATGATTACGAGAGAAGAGGAAGTGACATTTCCATCTCGAAAAAGAGAGAGAAAATAAAAGTTCTCGCGACGACATCTGGAAACTGCGACAGCCATCACAGTTACACATTGTTTTCAGAGAAGAAACCTTCCAGCGAGCATAAATATGTGAACAACACTGGTAATTAAAAGTGTGAAATATGAAATGTAAAAAAAGAAATCCCATCCCTTCTCATTACATTTTAGAAATATTTTTCTAACCAGAAACAGATGCAGACGAAGAAGATTCATCCGACTGAATTCGATTAAAACAATATAATAATGAGGCCATCATTGTCTTTATCCACTTCCATTCCATTACCGTCCCCCTCACCTCGCACGCACGCACACACACACACACACACACACACACACACACACACACACATATATATATATATATATATATATATATATATATATATATATATATATATATATGCAAGTCACTGTCACAATGATATTCTGATTGCTAAATACATAAGTACATACGATTCAGCACCAAGTCTTCCACTTTGTAGATCTGTATGTAATGCTTATTTACCTCCGATGGATAGTAATTCCACATTACTTAAAGTGGCCACATACTTAGTTATAATAACAGAGCGATTTTTAGGAAATATATCAAGCTTTCGTGACCGTTTGACTTCAGGTTTATTTTTAGCAACACGAAAGTGAAAAACGAAGTACATAAGAAAATAATTTTGCAGTTTAAGTAAAAGGTGAAAAGGGCAATTATTTCAATCGCAATGCACCAATCTTTTTCAGACAGTTTCAGGAATCTAATAACAGACTTGAATGTCAGCGAGATAAATTAGTCCGTGGCTTGAAACCCCGAGCGCCCAGTCATAACATCGATTCACCAAGTACAGGTCACCGATTTCAGTGGCGATGAAACTGCACTATTTCAAAGATGGAATAGTTCGTCTCGCAGGATACAAATGTCTTTTTTAAAATAAGGTATTAGCAATGTGACACTGTACAAAAACAGATTAAATTTGGGATTACTTTGAATTCAGCTCTGTATAACTATAGATTTTTACCCGAAATGCCTAACTGATACATTTCCCTTTCAGTCCCACCAACATAAAAACATAAAAAGGGAAAATGGGAAAGGCAAACGCTTTCAGGCTGAATCTAGAATCTAAGATAATTTCATTTTGCTGCCAATTCAATGCTTATTAAAAACGGGGAGGTAACAAGAGTGAAAGCTTTCGTTTCAATATTCTCATACACGTCTGAATTAGATACAACCTGGAAGGAACGAAAATATTTCAGTTTCAAATTTCAATATGAATAATTCCAAGGATATTATTCACTTACCTTTACAAGACTGGTTTTGAATGCTGATCACATACTTGAATTTCTAGCATTTCATAGTGCCTGGTATTTATCAGTTAAATTTAAGGTTAATCATTAATTAGAATCTGGCTCTGCAATTCACACAAATATTGATACACAATACTTCAGAGAAAGAAGGCACTGAAAGGCCGTAGCTGTCCTATAAAATCAGAAAAATCAAAGCATCTGACATCTAGGTCCAACAGGGGAGGAAGAGAGAGAGAGAGAGAGAGAGAGAGAGAGAGAGAGAGAGAGAGAGAGAGGCATTCCCCAACACAGCAAATGAATGCTAACCGTCGCAGATGTATTCGGGACAAGGGAACTGGATGCTTTTACCTTACAGTTAGCGCCGGAAAAGTAAATGGGGAAGTGGAAAAGAGAGAGATACAGTACAAAGAGGAAAGCACTTCCAGGGGAGAGCGGTATTGGTAGAGTCCACTTGCTAATTCTAACGAATAACTGAGGCTCCTTCGGTGGATTGCACTTTCCGAGGGACTTGAAAAATAACCCAAGTTTATATTTCACAATACTTTCGATATTGGGACTTTTATTCGTTCCCGATGACGGTGATGATAGATGAATTTATCTATTGTTAAACGTTGCACACTTCACTACCATAATACAAAACCGCACGCAGATGATATCAAGTTTCATTTAAATGCTACCATTTCTTGGCGTTCAATTTGATATCAAGTAACGTTATTCATTATCATATCAGCGATGGATTTTCAAATGGTTGTTATTCTAATTATGAATGTACTGGCCGTGTAAGGCTTCCAGATAAATGAAACCATTCCTGGCAAATTCATTTCTCATTCGAAAGCTTTCATATCATCCTACTACCATGGAAACTCAATGACGCCGAGGAATAACTCATGGCAACCATTAAAGAGTAAGTAACAGTATATCAAGGTAAATGTAGTGGATAATGTCACAATTACCTACAGCCATTTCTACCAAGACTACCAATCCAATAGTACTTTAAAACAATCCATAATAAGTCTTAACAATCATATCCTACCTAAAAATAAATAGTACTTAATGTTTGAGTAACAGGTTGTC
>NC_087212.1:71319974-71354974 GCF_015104395.2 Macrobrachium nipponense | reverse complement strand
AAAGAGAGAGAGAGAGAGAGAGAGACGGGGAGGCGGAATGAGCGGGATCGCAGAAAAACGCGAGCACAAGAAAGGAATGATAAAGTGTCCACCGCGAGAGGAGAATACCAAACGAAAAAGCTGACAAATCTCATGAATGGGTCTTGCGGAAGGGAAGGAAAAGAGGCGCTGGCTGGGCAAGGGGTTGGGGGGCCGGTAATTGGAGTCCACAGGAAAAAGCGGCTCCTTTCTTCGCTGCCCTCACTTTTTATATTGGACGCCCGGGAGAAGAACAAATTGACGGACTTGAGTCCCATACGTTCATACGTAAACAGGGATTAACCAGAGAGAGAGAGAGAGAGAGAGAGAGAGAGAGAATTACTTTTCCTTCTACAAATATCAACACTACCATTAGCGATTTCTTACTCAAACGCCTGGCACAAAAAACGTGATCCTCAACACGAAATTGCACAGCACAGCGACGAGGGAACAAAGCGCAAACAAAGGAAGAGAATGGAAGTCCAATCATTTTCATTAGGGCCGTAAAAGAGAAGAGCAAAAGAAAAAAAAAAAAAAAAAAAAAACTTGTGCATAAAAACACGACGGATGGTGAATGAGAGGAGAGGAGGAAAGGGAAGCGGGGAGGAATACCCCTGGGAGAAGAGGAGCGAGGGAGGGAGAGAGGGAGAAAACGGGGCTGCAAATGGCATTCTGAATTATGAGTGGATCTAAATAAATGAAGAAGCCTACTTACGATGACGAAAAACCGTTCTGCATATATTTCCTCCTTTTGCGAATGACAATGAGGCTGCCGCGGCGCGAGAATTCTAAAGATGAGAGGCGGAGCGAAGATGTTCTCGGGCGATAAGAGGAAACCGGGACACTCGAGAGAGGGAAAAAAAAAAACTTCACGAACAAATAGACGACACAGCGCCATGCAGGCCCGTATGTATCCTTTCTCTCTCGCGCATACTCAAGCATATGTGTATATATATATATATATATATATATATATATATATATATATATATATATATATATATATATATATATATAATAAAGATAAATGCCACGAAGGAAAAATAAAAATAAACAAAGGAGTCTGCAAGTTCTTTCGGCTTTAAAAAGCCCTTTACTGAGCAGATACTGACAAAATACGAGAAAAGACAATACAAGAAGGTTCGTATAACTGACAGATAGGGATTATAAAGGGATTATTACCTAGAATCCGACACACCTGGAAGATAAGAAACCTTCCCAAACAAGCATAAACAATGGGTGCAATTAAAGGTTTAAGACAATCATCTCAGATACAATCTCAAGACAATTAAAGGATTATAGGTGACAGCTATTCGGAACTTGGTAAACAAAACCATATTCACAAAACATGACAGACATATGGTTGTGTTTACCAAGTTCCGAATAGCTGTCACCTATAATCCTTTAATTGTCTTGAGATTGTATCTGAGATGATTGTCTTAAACCTTTAATTGCACCATTGTTTATGCTTGTTTGGGAAGGTTTCTTATCTTCCAGGTGTGTCAGATTCTAGGTACTAATCCCTTTATAATCCCTATCTGTCAGTTATACGAACCTTCTTGTATTGTCTTTTCTCGTATTTTTGTCAGTATCTGCTCAGTAAAGGGCTTTTAAAGCCGAAGATCTTGCAGACTCCTTCGTTTATTTTTCCTTCTTGGCATTTATCTTTATTTTATGGATTTATCACGTTTCCTAACTTTCGTGATTCAGTTATACATATATATATATATATATATATATATATATATATATATATATATATATATATATATACATACAGTGCCACATGGTACTATAGAAACCCCTGTAATATCCCTTGCAATTTTAGTGAAATTATACTTTATTTTAGTGCACGCATAGTGTTTCTTTGAATTGATTTGGTACCTTAGTGTATTTTAAACAGCAATTCTTTGACTTATTCTGTTCACTGGCCCCCTTTTGGTGGTCCTTCGTAGTCACTGATTAAGTTCTCCTGTTACAAAGGGATCCAAATTGAGGCAAGGACCACCAAAATGGGGGCAGTGAACAGAATAAGTCAAAGAATTGCTGTTTAAAATACACAAAGGTACCAAATCAATTCAAAGAAACACTAGGCGTCCACTAAAATAAAGTTTAATTTCACTAAAATTGCAAGGGATATTACAGGGGTTTCTATAGAACCCTGTGGCACTGTATGCTACATTAAAAGGGTTGCAAGCACTAACTAGTACCACAATAGGCACGAACTGATGTAACTAAAATTATCGAGAACTAATTTCTAAAGTTAACACATAAAGTAATTAGAATTTCCTTCGACGGGTCTGACACAGAACAGCTGGGAGAAATGGAGAAGTCAAAACAGTGTCTATGAACACTTAGAAATATGATGCACTGCCGGTAAATCTGCAAGACAGTCAAAGATGTAACGACTGAAGCTAAGATGTTGCAAGAATTTACTTAACTCAAGGCACAACCGCAAAGCAAAACTTCATAAAATTCGCACCACGGTTCAAGCAACAAACTCGACGTTTGTTGCCAAAATACAACTGAATCACTATCCAAGCATATGATATCACTTCATAAATAATTATGAAACTGTTCACTGAATTGGAATTTGGGGGGAAAAATTCAAAAGCGACATTGAGGATCTAGGAATAGGAATGAGATGTTAGAAACAGGGAGTGGAATTACAGACACTGGTTTCTAGTCGAAAATAGTTTCTCGGCACTTCACCTGATTTAGTCAGTGGACTTAATGTTCGTTGTAGAATGACCCAGTTGAGAAGATCGTTGAGGAAACGTATATCTTCTTGCTACCAGTGAAGGGAGTAGGCAGGGTGCGACTGAAATGGCTAGTCACACAAAGGCACTATGGAATGGTATGTTGTTAGGCTGAGTGAGTGAGGGATTCGTCTGGAGTATGAGTCTAAAATGAAGACCTTGTAGGCTTCTAGCTTAAGCCAAGGCACAGGGCTTTTATGCTCCTGCGCTACTGATTTCCGAGGGTGATTCTAGGTCCTATAAGCCCGTCTGTGGCCACCGTCTTAGATGTTTTCCAATTGGCGGCATCTGTTGTCTCATGTTCTACAGAGGACCTTCTTAATCCCCAGGTAGTGCTGAGAGAGAACAGTATTTCGACAGAAAGGGGTCTTTATTGTCTACACTCTACAACATTACTACCTGCGAAAGGCAAGGAACAGGTCAAATCTTGAATGATCCGCAGATGGGTCGAGAGGGGTCGGCCACCCGAGGGAAGGTGTTAACGAGGGTATCACGACCCCCAAGGGAATTGACACAATTGAATGAGGATTGGTGTGAAAACTGAATCCCCCATCCCACCCTCCCCTGCCCTTCCATGTGCTGTAACCAAATGCAGGTGGCCTGCTGCTGGGTGGCATGAAGTTCTAATGAGAGCTAGAGGTCGTTGAAGTTGATTATACGGAATTGAGCAAGGAATTTAAAAATAGGCTTAAGGGGCGGTCAGCGTCTCGTCTTGGTCTTGTCTGCTGAAGGACATCACTAATGGTGACGCAGGTGTTTTCAAAGGCGTTGCAGTCTGTGCTAATGCTATAGTCCGACAGATCTAAACTGACAGATTGTTTACTTCCTTGAGAAAAACCCTGTTGCCAGTTCTCTCTTAACCTTTAAATCGTCCCCTTCTTAAGTCCTCAGCCATCTCCCAGCGAGGCAATATTTGGGACAGTACCTAATGAAACTGACCGTATAAATCCTAATCCGTAAACTCGATCCCTATTCTATTTGGTTATTACTTTTGAGAATATTTATTGTTACATTTGTTATCAATTATATATACCATTAAATTTTGCATATTACATTACATATTTTATTTGATGATCTTTTTCATAAAAGTAATAAAAATCGGTAATTTCCATTCAGTATGTATGTCTTATGACATTATCTTATAATCTTGCCAGTAGATTACTTCTATTTATTCTTTTTTATTATTTGCATTTTCCGTCTGCCATACTATCCATTTCCTAAATAAGTCTGTAATATTTTGCATTTCATTACTCCTCATTTTAGGTTTCCCCCTCATTTTCATTCATCAAGTTATGATTTACTTAAATTTAATTTCCTTTTTCACTCACGGTCTGGACCGTGTTATAACTCATAAATCTAATGCGTGTAACAATTTTTAATTTTTATAAGATTGTTGCATATAAACTCATCATTGGGAGAGAAAAAAATATTTACAATAATTATCACAGGAATTATAATAATATGATTCTATACAAAATGTACATTACGAAGAATCTTCGTCGTCAGATGATCTTAGTTTAATAACAAATATTCTTTGCAGCATTGCCTGTTTGCAAGTTTTTAGAATGCTTAACTGCATTTGCCCTTTTCACAGCGTGCTTTCAGTAGGAATGAATTAATTTCCCTACTGACTATTGTTCTCGGTAACCTAAAGCAAGAAGTCATTCTTTTTGGCGCTAGAGTTCTCAGCTAGACCGGGCGGTGGGGGCTTAAGAGATAATTCCTTTAAACTTCATGGTTTAATAGGCTTGGCCCACCTGCATATCGCGTGTCAAAGGTAACAGGAAAAGTGGCAGCGTCTTTCGAAACAGTTGTCACGTTTATAAATGCGATTTCTCATTTTATTTACAAATAAAATTATAACAATATCAGCAGTTCAGCAAAACATGCTAAAAACTTTAAACTACCAATTTTTTTATTCATGTGTTATAAAGTAAGGTATTCAAAACTGGATACTGGTAAATGTGGCATCAGGGTTCTTACCCAAAGACGAAAACAATCTCTCAGTTTAGATCTGTCGAACTATAATTCGAGATACCTGAGGGCATTCTCAAGGAGTGGCTTGATATTGTGCTATTGTATTCGCTATGACTTGAGAAAGGAATTTTGAACGGTGGAAAAGGTATGAATGGTATGCCAAGAGAGACAAGCGTCATGAAGTGACGCAAACAATATATTTATAATTATTAATATAATATATATATATATATATATATATATATATATATATTATCTATATCTGTGGGTGATGTAATAAGTTTTTAGGTTACAATAATGCCGTGGAAGTAATTTCAATCTTTTTGAGGTACGTAGCATCCACACACACGCACAGTGTGTAGTACTGTGTGTGTGTGTATAATATATATATATATATATATATATATATATATATATATATATGTGTGTGTGTGTGTGTGTGTGTGTGTGTGTGTGTGCGCGTGTGCGCGAGCGTCTGTGTGTGTTTATGTATGTTTATATTTGTGTATATATTTGCATGTATATAACTAAATATATATAATACATATTCTCACCTCTATCTTGTTGGTACTGTGGCACTGCCTGGATATAAAAAATCCCTTTCGTTCCAGCAACCATTTCACTTCATCCAACCAACACTGCCGGTTGACACCCCTTGCCAGAAGTTATTCTCATCATTTGACAAGTCAGCTTTGCTTTCACCCACAAAATCGGTAGCATATATATGTATACTGATAATAATAAATTATAGTGAAAATAACTACAGGAAAAGAAAAATTTTACAATAAAAGCAACGACCTTTATTCCAGAAGGACTCGGAAATATATCTGATACCAATAATTTCTTCACCAGGACACTCACACAAACGAAATGTCATTACCGCCTGATTAAGTATAGATGAACATAGGAAATATGTAAAACAGCAGCAGCCTCTATTCATGAATTCTACGCTTAATGCAAGACAATTCGCTACTCTGTAGGTTTATGTGAAAACAAATTATTCACGGTTCGTTGAATGTGGCGTCCCCAGGGAAACGGCGCTGTACGTCACACGGTCTCTTAATCGCTGTTATATTACGCTACGCTCAGTCTTCTAAAATCATAGGGAAGTTACGGAGAGAGAAGCACCAAGTGCTGGCCTGCAAATCTCAGCCCCAAATCCCAGTTCAGGATAAGTGAAAGGGCGAAAAAGGGTCACGTTCTGGTGACACGGCAAGCTGAAGGGCGTCACAATGAGAATCCTTAATTATGATACTGATCAACTGCCGCCTTGACAGATCCGAAGGGCAAGATGAAAGAAGTCGGACGACAAACAGCCGAGCCACCATCATACACGAAAAACAATCCTCATGGGCGGAGTATCAATATTACAATAACAACCCTTGAGGGGAGGCAAAAGACCTATATCCACCTTTCTGGGAGAACAGCAAAAGAAACTGGACTAAACTTGCAACAACTTACTTCAACAAGAGAAGAAGAAGAGAAAAAAGGTCGAGAAAAACTTTATAAATTATGCTAAGTTATAATATATATATATATATATATATAGATAGATCGATAGATAGATAGATAGATAGATAGATAGATAGATAGATAGTAGATACAAACACAATATCGAAAATACGAATGATGTACATCAATATGGGCACAAAAGGAGAGAAAGGTTAATCAAAAGAATAAAAACTCGAAGAACCTATTCCAACATCCACAACTTACTCCCCGCGCCCCCCCCCACCCCCACAAACCCCTTGACATATATAATATATCTACATATATCTTATATATATGTGTATATATGTATATATAATTTGAGATACCTTCATGATATATATATAATTATAATTATAGATATCCTCCATCTTTTTTAATAGAGTATTATTCGTACATGGTAGCCTTTGCTTATCCGGTAGAGAACAAAATACTGAAAATGTTGGGTAACTTAATACTATAATAATGTTTTGATGAACTGTATTTTTTCATATTCCCGAAATGATGCCATCATTTATGGTGAGGACGTATATTTTGAGGGGTTTTATCTGTGTTACGTTCATCTTGATAGATGCTGTGAACTATAGTTTCCTTTGAGCACCTTATTCCTCTTGTGTGAACTTCTGGTAGACTGTGAATGCACTTTTTTTTTTTTTTTTTTTAAGATTAAGACACGCCAACGAAAAGGTAGACCGGATATATGAAAACGCCATAATAAAATGAATGACATTATCGATATTAAATATCAATTGCGAGTTTATTTAAGACCAAGGAGCAACTGGAGTGAGTTAGCAAAACTTATCTGTACATATGCCCAAACTGCCGTCCACGAATGCCCGTCTTCAGAGAATCAAGAAAGTAATCCTACATGTGAACCGAATTCAACTATTTAAGGCATATGATCGTTGCGTCTGCAGTGATTTCGAATAGGCAAGTGTTATTTTCCTGGCCAGCTGTAATGTTACCTTCATAGATCTGCTTTCATTTGTTCTGCGGTTTGTAGGATTTTTATTGCGTTCAGGTCGATTAACTCAACGATTCCCGTTACTCGTTCGAAGAATAAACAAACCACCTCAATGACCTGATCGACATTTACAGAGTATTATTCGTTTCCGAACCTCGGTGAATTACGCACAAGGCAGTCCATTTGACCACACGACCGTCTGTTTGCCAAATATCGCTTTCGTTAATGTCGGAAGCAAGTCTGCCTCTGCATATTTCTCGGTCCAAGATTTCTTCGGCGCCATCTTCTTTTCACCATTTCGCTTTAGCTCTTCAACTGAGCTCTTCGTGCTTTTCGAAAATTTGCCGTTCTCTCTCTCTCTCTCTCTCTCTCTCTCAATGGCTTACACACACACACACACACACACAAACGTTTTTGCGAACGACCTCAGTCTTTGGTGGGGAGCTATCGAGGAGATTTACTTAATACCTGCAGTATGTCTTGCTTTAAGGGTAGAAGTCTCTCGCTCTCTCTCTCTCTCTCTCTCTTCCCATTCCAATGATAAATGCGAAGAATCGATGAAAGTCCGGCGAAAAATGAGCTGTGTTTTAAGGGATATGACTGTTATGGCCGAACCGGCGGAGGTGTTTAATCCGTTCATTCCTTTTCCGTGATGGTTTGTAAATGCCGAGTTGGGAAAGCATTTTGCGACTTTCTTCTCACTTGGAAATGGGAAACGCTTCATGTAGCTCGACTGATGTCTTCTCTAGTTTAATTATTTTTTTTTTTTCGTCTATCACAGTCATCCAATTCGACTGGGTGGTTTTTATAGTGTAGGGGGTTGGTTGCAGTCTTCCTCATTAGAAGTCCGTCACTTTTCTCGTTGTTTCTAGTAGCACACACATCTGCATGAGTCCTGGAGCTACTTTGGCATGTAATTTTTCCAGGTTCCTTTTCAGGGATCTTGGGATCGTGCTTAGTGTTCGTATGATTATGGGTACTACTTCCACTGGGCATATCAGTTATCATTCCTATTTCTATTTTCAGGTCTTGATTGATACTTATCAGTTTTTTCTCTTTCTTCCTCATCTACTCTGGTATCCCATGGTATTGCGACATCAATGAGTGATACTTTCTTCTTGACTATGTCAATCAACGTCACGTCTGGTCTATTTGCACGTATCACCCTATCTAATCTGATACCATAGTCCCAGAGGATCTTTGCCAGATCGTTTTCTATCACTCCCTCAGGTTGGTGCTCGTACCACTTATTACTGCAAGGTAGCTCATGTTTCTTGCACAGGCTCCAGTGGAGGGCTTTTGCTACTGAATCATGCCTCTTTTTGTACTGGTTTTGTGCAAGTGCTGGACATTCGCTTGCTATGTGGTTTATGGTCTTGTTTTTCATACTTCACTTCCTGCATGTGGGTGAGATGTTATTTCCAGTCATTGTTCTTTGGAAATTTCTGGTTCTGAAAGCTTGATATTGTTCTGCTGTTAGCATTCCTTCTGTTTCCTTCTTGAGTTCTCCCCTCTTTAGCCATTCCCGTGTTTCATTACCGGCCAGTTCTTTAGTCTTTGTCTCGTATATGAACTGTTCATGCATTGGTTTGTTGTACCATTCCTGTTTTGTTAGTACTCTCCTGTCAATGTATATTTCTGGGTCTTCATCTACTTTTATCAGTCCTTTTTCCCATGTACTCCTTAGCCAATCGTCTACGCTGGTTTTCAGATATTGCGCTCCCCCAGTTCTCTGCTGTCAATGTTGATGCAATCCTTTATGCCTAGAAGCCCTCTCCCTCCTTCCTTTTGTGTTATGTATAGTCTGTCCGTATTTGTTCTAGGGTGTAGTGCTTTGTGTTTTGCCATGTTTTTCCTAGTTTTCTGGTCAATGCTGTGGAGTTCAGCCTCTGTCCACTCCACTACTCCTATGTTGTATCTGATTACTGGTACTGCCCATGTGTTTATGGCTTTCGTTATATTTCCAGCATTGAATTTTGACTATAGTATCCCCCTAAGTTCCTGCATATATTCTTTCCTGATCGAGTCCTTCTCTTTGTGTCTTATATCTCTTCTTCTATCATTCCCAGTTTCGTATCCTGTCTCATCTATGTGTTTGATGCTATTCCCATCTGGTAGCTTTATCCCTTCAGTCCTTGTCACTTTTCCTTTTTGTATGTTGACCGAGGAACATTTTTCTGTTCCAAACTCCATCCTAATGTCCCCAGATACGATCCTTACGGTCTGGATTAGGGTATCTATTTCCTTGATGCTCTTACCATAGAGCTTGATGTCGTCCCTGAACATCAGATGGTTAATCCCATTGCCTCCTTTCTTGAGTTGGTACCCAACATCCATCTTCTGCAGTACTTTAGTCATGGGAATCATGACTACTACGAAGAGTAGTGGGGGCAGTGAGTAGCCCTGAAAGATCCCTCTCCTGATGTTAACCTCTGCTAGTCTTACCCCAGAGCTTGTAAGTCTGTATTCCAGTTGCATTTTGTATTTTTGAGGAAGCTGATGGTGTTTTCTTCTGCCTCCATATATATTCAAGCTTTTTATGAGCCACGTTTGTGGTATCTTGTCGAAGGCTTTCTGGTAGTCAATCCATGCCATCCCTACGTTGATTTTCCTTCTCTTACTCGTCTTCATTACCATTTTGTCTAACAGATATTCCTTTGTGCCCCTACACTTCCTTCTGCAGCCTTTCCGTTGGTGGGGAATGGTATTTGTATCCTTTAGATAGTTGTATAGCTTCACTGATGATACCTGTTAGTAACTTCCACATTATTGGTAGGCACTCATTAGGCCTGTAGTAACTTGCTATATTTCCCTTGTTCTTGTCTGTCTTTCTGTATTAAGGAAGTTCTCCCTGTGGTCGTTCATTTGGGCGCATTGTGGTTTGTAATACAATACTGCAGTTGTTATGCTATTCATGGGTGTAGGGCCTTTACGTTTTTGAGCCAGTATCCATGGACTTCATCTGGACCTGATGCTTTCCATATGAACATTTTCTTTAGTTTGTGTCTGATCGTGTCTGTTGTGAGCTAGGTGAATGTTTGTTTTATTCTCCTCATTTCTATTGCCTTGACTTCCTGAAGCCATGTTGCATGTTTGTTGTGCGATATTGGATTGCTCCATATGTTTTCCCAGAGTCTTTTACTTGGTTCAGCTTTAGGAATTTCCAGGTGGATATCCTTACCTATGACTTAGTTGTATATTTATTTCTGATTGGTTCCGAAGAGTGTGTTCTGTTGGTGTCCTTTATTTCTGTCCATATAGTGTTGGATCTCATGTGCTTTGGCTTTATATCTTCTACTGTGCTTTCTGGTCCCTTCTCCTGTACTTTGTATTTTTCGTTCAGTTCCTCCTTCTTTGTTTTCTTGCTTCTTAGCCTTTTTTCTGCCATTTTTCAGTTTACTCAAGCCAGCTCTCATCACCAAGATTTGTTTTTCCAGGAGCCTTTTCCAATGAGGTTGTTGTTTTGGTTTCTGCTGATTGGTTGTGATGGTGGTGTTGGTGGTTGTATCCCCATGAGTTCTGAGACTAGTCTTGCTCCTGCATATGTCAGGTTATTGGTTTCTGTGATATTGGTGGTGTGTATTAGTCACTTTACTCCATTAACTTCACTTGTTTACTCCCTTAATTTCTTTGCGGTGTAGGCTTTTATGGAGGGGATCTTTGTTCTTTCTGTATCTGGCTTCATCCATTGGGTGATCTTCTCCACCGATTCCGGCGTCTCTGTTGGAATCCCAGAAAGGTAATAAACACGCGAAGGCTCCTTATCATTTTTATTGCAGCAACGTGTCGACTCATTCTCGAGTCATTTTCTAACTGCTAAAGGGGAAAGTCGTAGAATTAGATGCAAATCCAGAAACAAACATAGTAAACAATAATATTAGCATAAGAATATAAACATTTATGAAAAAACGAAACATAATCATTCAAAAGAATATGTTTGAACTTGTTGCAAATTTTTTATGCCTGTTTTGTCATTGTTTCTTCTAGTACTGTTGTTCACTATGTTAATTTATGATTTTGTATATAATTTTACATTTTCTTTCAATTGTAACACATTTTACCGCAGTGGCCCTTTCGCTGAAGGAAAAGAAGCATTTAATTCTCATGTCCTCTTATAGTTCAGTGATAGTAGTACACTTATGTTAGATTTCCATTTGCCCGTTATTATTATTATTAGTATGCTAAAGATGCGAAGTTTGAAACTGTATGAAGTGTGTCACCAACTCTGATTGTTCTCAATCATTTTTATTACTAATATCAATAATTCTCAAGTGTGCCAGATTTGTTGCTAAACAGGAAAAAAGATCGAGCGCCTTTTTACGATAAGATAGAAACAAAGAGAAGAGAATATGAAAGACAATAACAAGCCCATGAAGATAAATCACGGATAATTCCATTTACATTCCCGTCTGGGATTCCTTCTGGTCTGTTTCGCGCGGCATAAAAATCGAATAAACGATGACCATTGGTTCGGTGTCTTCCCAAGATGAATGGTGTCTCTCTTACGAGATCATTCAGTATTGATTTCTCCTTGGGGGCATTATATCCAAGTCCGCAGGGATTCCAGGTGGATTTTCCATGGAGGCCAGGAGCGCATTTCTGCTTTTGCTCTTTTATTTTCCTTTTTTTCGCCCCATTTCTGTATTCTACAGTTTTGATTACCCGTGAACTCATGACTGGCAGTTGGCTGATTGCTTACTTAAAATCGAGTACGTTTGTGTTTTGGTTTTCTCAACGCTCAGGTTTGAAATTGGTTTTATTCCCCTGTCTCAGATGTCAGACACGAAGTTAGAATGCCTTGTTTGGTATTAGTGTTCCATAAAAATGATCGATTTCAATATGGATTAATATGTGCTAACAATAAGCTAACAATAATAATTGGAATACTGACCTGTAGCTCTTGTTGTTATTAGGTTTTTGATACTTTTAGTATTGTTACTTTGAACATTTCCAAATTAGTTCTTTAAATTTTGTACAGTATATTTTCTGTATACATATACACTACTATATATAATACAAAATCCATATGTTTTTTGCGTGTAAACTTAGTGCAACAGACCCACATGTCGCTGACTGCGTTTGAGCTTAACGAGATCCATCCCTGGTGAGTTTGTTTAAAAGTTCATTTAAAGGTGGATAGCTAGCCTACATTCCAGTATTTTCAAGAGAGCAAAATAATAAGAATAAAAGATCAGAATGACGAGTTGCTGTCTGTTGAGAACAAAAATGTAAAAATTTGCTGTAAATAGTAAAAATCTGCTTAAAATAAATGTATGAATTTTCAGTTGCACCATGTTAGACTGATAAATTGTCTCTCTTATTAGCATGATGCTGTTGACATGGAAGGTTTTGCATAGAAATTTAGAGAATGTAATTGAAAAGTTATTATTCCCTGTATAGAACTGTATCATCTATATATATATATATATATATATATATATATATATATATATATATATATATATATATATATATATATATTGTTTACCAGTCTGAGTAACGTTAGTTGTCATGCTGGAGAGAGAGAGAGAGAGAGAGAGAGAGAGAGAGAGAGAGAGAGCTCAGTCATTTAAACCAGCCTTTGTACAATTAAGCATCTTACCCTTATTTTTGAAGGAATGCGTTTATTTAAAGCATGTTGCCATAACAAAATATTAGTTTCAGACATCCTAATTTTTTTAACCTTTATGAGATTTTGAGATAAAGTTTTCCGTGATGTGTTTATGACATGAAAATAATTGATAGTCTGAGGAATGTGAAGATATGATCATTTTAGTGAAAGGTTACTGGTAGTGAATAGATGGTGCGGAACATTTTGAAATTATGTGGTCCTGAGGAAAGAATGGATGCTGATAGGTTAGTGAAGGTCTAATATAGAATCATTAGAGGAGAAGAAGAGCGTAAGAGGTCCTAATGAGGGTTGAAACGAGAGGGAATGACAGACTGGGGCGAATGACTTAGGTTGATTCGACATGTTGTTGGCGAGCCTTTGTGTAAGTGTATGGAGAAGCAGGGAAAATGTGAATGACTATTGTGTGCGTTTGTTTATTAATTTTTTTGTAGAGCCTTGTTAGGGAAACAGATTAATATATATTAATATATATATACTCATGTATATATATATATATATATATAGTATATATATATATATATATATATATATCTATATATATATTTTATATATATATATATATATATGTGTGTGTGTGTGTATGTATATAGCCATAACTAATTTGAGGAAGACATCTCGGGCATTTGCATAGTTTATTGCTGACGTTTCAATGCCTAGCCTCATTACCAAAGTTGTAAAAATAGAAAACATCATGAAAGATTAGGACTTAAAAATAATATGCTAAAAACAAATACCAAACAATTAGTTAAAAATGCCAGGAGAAAGGTAATATAATCCAAGTGGAAAGAAATAATACTAGTGACAAGGAAAAATGTTAAAAGTCCCGGGTAAACTTACGCTAGGAAAAGAGGGGTGGAGGCAGTATGGTTGTTCAACTTCGGAACTGGTTATTCAGCAATGGGACCAACGGCTTTACGTGACTTCCGAACCACGTCGAGAGTGAACTTCCATCACCAGAAATACACCTCTCTCACTCCTCAATGGAACGGCCGAGAATCGAACCCGCGACCACCGAGGTGAGAAGCAAACACCAAAACAACCACGCCACTGAGGCGCTTTGGAGGATTGTCAGCTGCTGAGGTGAACGAGCCCTCGACAAAATTTTAAATTGATCGTATTCAATATTTATTTTGCATTTTTTAGCATGCGGTCGTATACTGGAAAACTCTGAATTCGACAGCTGGACCGCAGTACGATCGCTAACACCTCTGTGACAATCGATATATATATATATATATATATATATATATATATATATATATATATATATATATATATATGTATATATATATATATATATATATATATATATATATATATATGTATGTATGTATATATGTGTGTGTGTACTATTTATATATAGTGTGTGTGTGTTTTTGGAGTAGGGCTACAAGAAGCAATTATTTTAGGATGAGGTTGCAAACCATTTCTTATCCATCTCTGGCAGCGACCAACCGCGGTCCTATCAGATCCTTAATTCACTACTTAGCTTAGACCAACAGAGGCCGAATGACATTGAAGGACAAGATCTCGTATATCTCCTCGAACTCAAACCTTGGCCTTCTCGCTAGCGAAACGAGTGTCAGGCCCAGTGAAACAAGTTGTTTAAAAGAAAAAAAATTTTTTTTTTTTTATGGGGGGGCGGTTAAATCTAGAAAACAGTATTGTTTCCAGAGAGCGCTGGGAGATATGCATTCTCTTTGGTACTGTAAATAGATCACTGGTTAACTCGCGGAAAATGTTTCTCTGGTGTTTCAGTTTCTGACAGATTTGTTGGTTTTCCTTTGCACCTGTGGCCTCGAAGGACAGGACCCTTCCTAGGCTTCCGGAATCGGTCATCATCATGTTGCATTGATAGTTTTTATCCCTTTCATGTTCTACCGTCTTTTCCAGTAAGGTTTTAATCGCTTTCTTTCTTAAGGATGTGTATGTATTTAAATATACATGCGTAATTTGTAAAACTTTGTATATACATGCGTAATTTGTAAAACTCTGGTCCATTTATAAAACATCCATTCAAAGCCGTTGTATTTGTATTTTAACCTCGTCAAAAATGTTAGTTTGGGGTTGATTTGTGTTCCTGTATTTCTCTTTTCAGCAGGATGACGGAACAGGTGATATGGGTATATTCCGAAGCTTCTACTTCTGGTTTACTTTGTGACGGTCAGAAAATGGTAATATTTAGGTAGATGTAATAATTTGAATATTGGAAGTAAAGACCATTTTGAGGAATGATTTGTTCTTGGTTAGTCTTGAAATAGAGGCTACCTGATGCTGGTGTTTATGGTTTTCTCCAGTCTTCTGGCTATAACCCTTCCATTGTATTATTCTCAGGTGCAGAGCCGTTCAATACGTACAGTCTGGATTCCTCTGTGCACAGGATGCTAATGGACTCCTTGTCTAAAGATAGAGACCCAGCGTTTCCAATGTTAGTATTTAGGGAGCGCCATCTGCCAATCTACATACGTTCTACATAGCCTGGTTTCTCTTAGAACTTCCAAACTGTATAATGAACACTGTTGCACAAACGGAATTTGACCTATATTAATTTATTCTTAACTTTATTCGTATCTATCTATCTATCTATATACACACATTCACATACACAGACACACACACATATACATATATATATATATATATATATATATATATATATATATATATATATATACATACACACGTATATTTATATGTATTCATGTATGCAAATGCCGCACTTAAATCTTGAAGCTTCTGTTTTCGCTATATTTTGGATTAATTCTAAACTTGAATCCTAATAAGGAACAGACTAAGAAAGCTCTTATTGCATACATATAGCATTTAACTCTAACTCAAGCTTGTTATGATTCAGGCATGTGCGAAGCTTGAGATTAAAGTGAAAGATCTGTTAGCGGGGAATAAGATTACAATAAATTCGAGAGTCATCATGGAGAGTGTTTAGAATATAATGCATGGAAGGTTAGCCGCTTAGGGGTATTAAAAGCCTTATGACGGAAGCTTAGTGTTTATAGAATACAGAGAAAGGAAAGGGACTGGATTGTTGTAGTAAAGTGGGCTTTATACAAGAGTGGGTTAAGTTTCCAGTGTTTTAATGTCGTTATCAATGGTGTGATGCAAGAAGCCAGGGATAAAACTCTTGATGGACACGCAGAACTGTAGGATAAGGAATGGGGTGAATGGACTGTATAGAAACTTTTGAAAGGTTTTCAGTTAAGAGTGGTAAGGGGACGTGTGAACAGTGCTAAGGTTATGAGAGTAAACGGGGACTAAGGACATGGAGTAATGAATATTAATATAAACATTGAAGAGAAATTGAAGCAATTAGGAATAAGAATTTTGTTTTGTTTTGTAGGATGGCAGGATGTGAGAACGAGTCACAGAATTCTGGAGTGTGGGTAGGCAAGGTAGTAGTATATGAAGGCAATCTGGAGCTAATGCTGTTTTATGTCGGTTATGAATATGAATGAAAGAAAAGGAGTTGAAAATGTTGTGATATGAATTGCAACACTGTGTCATGTATGTACAGCGTAAAAAGAACCGAAGTAACGGGACAGGTAGATAACCGGTAAAATGGTTAGCCTCTGATGAATCCGGTCATGAAAGAAAGAAGAATGACGAAAAAATATTAAATCCGCAGTTTAGAAAATCATATCGTTCTAATGATTTACAATCAAGTTTTTAATTCCTTTTTCAGTGTTTAAAGCAACACCAAAATAATATATTATTTGAGCACGTCTTTGTCAGTGACGCGATATTTCGAAATATCTGCTTTTGTGTCTTTCCATTTTTATAATACTCTTAGATTCGTTTCCAGAACGAGTTCTTATTCAAGATAATCTTCAAGCAATACAGCATCAGCAGACATCATACTATTATATTTAAAACTGTTACCAGAAAATGTCAGAATTCTGATAATTTTGGAAGTTCTACCATCCATGAAAACCGAGAGAGAGAGAGAGAGAGAGAGAGAGAGAGAGAGAGAGAGAGAGAGAGACCCTTAATGCAGGTGATGACGAAAATGAAAAGTTTTCCTTGTCCCAAAGTTTCAGAGGCCGCAAGGTTCTTGAGGGATTGGAACGCCTTGTTTCATTCCCCAGTCAGCAACACAGCCAAAGGCTGATCTGCAACAAAAAATTTCAGGTATTGTTTTACCCACAATGCACATTACAGCATTCATCTCTTATCTTACTGAAATTGTTAGTTACAGAAGAACAGACAGGGTTTTTATTATTTGTATCCTTAAGTAGTTTAGCCAAATCGTTGAACTAATTTATTTAGCTCTCACGGTAGCGGACTCGAAAAAATTTTCAGTATTATGAATAAACTATATTTTCGTTTGATTGCAAGTATTGAAAGTTTTAGTATTGGATTGACTGAGCATTATGGAGAGTTTGACAAAATAGTTTTCACTGATTTCCTGGATACATGGAACAGACGAGGTACTGATACAGAAGAGCCTTGATATTCAGAAAATACGACGGTGATTCCAGGATACGAGGTAAATGTTGTAATGTGTTTGTAGAAGAACCCCAAAGCTTTTCGTTGCAGATGAGCCCTTGGCTGTGTTGTTCACTGTGGACCGAAAGAAGGCGTCCCAGGTCCCTCAAACATCTAGCGGCCTCTGAAACTTTGGAATCAGGAAAACTTGTTATTTCTGTCATTTCTTGAACCAAAGACGTTGCAGGTTGTCTTTACTTTAAGGCTGCCGGGACTTTCTTTCTGTTTGTGTGTATGTATGTATGTATGTATGTATGCGTGTGTGCGTTTCTTCCTTGATAGTGGAATTTGATGGTGAAATTCCCAGAATATTTTCTTGTATCAATTTTGAATAGAACAGCGTGAGTTAATTCGAGTTAATTTCGAGCCGCTTGAACATTATGTTGAGCAAGCGCTGTTTTAATAATGAATATGAGATTATCAAATCGTCGAGCGAGTATTTTGACTTGACAGCTTAGTATTATAAAAGACTGACAAAATGGAAAAACCCCAAACAGAAATGTTTGCTGTGTTGTTTTAAACCCTCGTTGCCAATAGCAAAGAGCAGTTTAAAAATAAAGATTGGCATTCTTTGAATTATATGTTTCCGTAGAAACAGCATGATTACCAATGCCGAAAAAACATTATTTGCTCATACGAAATGAATTGGTATTTTGAAAAACCAAGTGACCAGTAAGCGTCGAACTAGTACTGTATCAAGAGTAACGTGTTAATTTAATAAAAGTATGATTAATATAGTCACTAACTACTAATGACCATAAATCTTCAGTATCTTGGGAGTTACAGGCTCCAATTAGTCAGTTCCTGCATCTGTTGTGTGAGACTCGGAAACAGTTTAGCATTGATTCGATGTTTGATCGGCAATATTCTCTCTCTCTCTCTCTCTCTCTCTCTCTCTCTCTCTCTCTCTCTCTCTCTCTCTCTGGTACGTGTATGTATATATGTCTGTGTGTGTGTGTGTTTTTTTCATAAGCCACCTTCTCTCTTTCACTCCAGTACACTGAACGGACAACAAGCATCTTTCTTTAGTACAGCCAATGGTGTATACGGAGTTGTCGTTCTTAATTATTAATTACTTAGCTCCTTAAAGGGGTGGAAAAGAGAAAGAGAGAGAGAGAGAGAGAGAGAGAGAGAGAGAGAGAGATGATCTTGTTTTCCTCTGCGGTATAAGATACCAATTAATTTATCTATTGGGCTTTTTGTTTGACAAAAAATTTATTTAATAACCGATACTTGGACTGTGGTTGGAAATGAACAGTATTTTGTTGTCTGTGGAGGAGTTAATACGATTACTGCCATCTCTCTCTCTCTCTCTCTCTCTCTCTCTCTCTCTCTCTCTCTTCTTCTAGATAACATTGTATAGACCAGGACTTCTCAGTATTCCCATATGACAAACATTCTTATCCGATACTGGATTTTGCAGGATAAAGTGTAAGCGCAAAATATATCCTTATAATTACAATGCGATGGACCATCTGGTTACAAATTGCTTGAAAAGATTATTGTGTGACAAAAATTCATAGCAATATTTTTTTTTTCTGTTTTCGTGCTTCCTACATCTTTAAAATCCGTATGGTTTAAATGGCTTGTAGCGATTTATGTAAGATGAAAGATTCACCTAATAAGAAAGAAGACAGCATGTCAGAGAATACTATGGAATAAAGTAAGGGAGACAAAATATTTTGGAAGAATGACAAACGAGATGCAGTCAGTTTTCTTTTATAAAAACTGACTGCATCTCTTTACCACATAGCCTCAAACGCCGCGTGACGCCAAGGGCCTCTGTGAAATTTCGCCACTCATCTCTTTCCTGCTCTTTATCTTTCACAAATCTCCACTCTCCAAGTATGTCTGGGTCTTCTGGCTTCTCAGGTTTCCACAGGAGCCCAGCTGACACTTTACTTACTGTTCTCCCAGGGGTTGTTCGAAAGACATTTTCAAGCCAAGTTCATCACCTTTTTATCATGATCTCTTACGAGACTTCCATGATTGCCATTAGGGTTTCATTCTCCCCTGCCATCTGACTGCTAATACTTCTCTTAAAGTTCTATTCCTAAAGTAATACAGTTATTTAGATTTAGTTTCATTGTCATTCCATGATTCATGTCCGTACAGCAAAACATATACTCGACTTATGTACGACTATAATCTTTGATTTTTTTCCCCCGTTCCAGTGTAATTGATTTCCAAATCTTATTTAGCCTGCCCATTTTGTTAGTTGCCTCTTTTAGTCTTTCTCTTAATTCCAACTCAAGAAAACATGGCTAATTTCACAAAAATTTTGGTAGATTTTGCCTTGTGGGGTCGCCAACTGTTACTTCTTCTATTATAATCCTTGTAGCGGACTAATTCCCTCTCAAGCAAACACACACAAGCACACACACACCAATTAATAATGTCTTAATGTTGTACAGAAGCTATTGTGGCACGAACTGATATCTTTTGGTGTAACGGATTCTTGGCACTAGAGAGAGTGAAGAAAATCGGGATCCGTGTTGGTCATTACCATTAGTATAGTTTTACCGCAAAATGTAAAACAAGAAGTCACTCAGAAAGTGTATTCCTCGCGCACACCATTGCTTGTAGCCCTCGAAAAATAAAAAAATTAAAAAATCTTGGATCGGTGCTGGAATCCATCTCTAAAAATAATGGCCTCCTCTTGGCCCAGAGCTAATTACACCCACAGCACATTTCAATCCATTGACAACTTTCTTTTTAAACTATCAATTTTCTTTATTAGAAAAATCTCATGGTAAAAAAGCCAGTTACCTACGAGCTGCACAAGAATTGTTTAAACATAGCAATCAGGAATCAGTTGTTGTGAAAGTAAATTGTCTAACTTTGCAGAAGCCAAATAAGCCTTGTTTCCTGTTTCGAAAAACATCATCAGTCTCTGTTTTTCACATCAGCTTGAAGCTCTTGTCCTGCGAGAGAGAGCTCCCGTGGTTTCAAGTTGTGTGTATTTCGACATGTAATCAAATCTTGATGAGACTCTGATGAAAAGCATTTGCGGTATTTATTTTTTTCTTCAGAATTCGTGAAATTTTGGCCCTCGTGGATTTAGGTTAATTTTGTATGCAATGCTATCAATAATAATACTATTATATTCTAGTATAAATATAACGGTACTGTATTTTATAGAACAAATTTAAGCAGTTGTTGTCATTATTATTTGTGATGTTGTTTGATCTTGATCTCGAGGAAAGATATTGCCATATTTTGTGAAAGTGAGATAAGCCGAGTTGTGTTGAACTAAGTCTAAAGTAGACTACTAGAGTCACAGGATATCGAATAGAACTAATTAATTAGTCCTATTCGATATCCAAGTTCAATTAAAAGAAGCTTCTAATAATATTTTACACTCAATATATGTAATACCTGTATATAATATATACTACTATAATTATTATTATAATTATATTATATATACATTATATATAAATATATATACATAATTTATTATAGATCTATATATATTTAATATATATAAATATATTATGCTATATTATATAATATATTATATATTTTTTTTAATTAATATCTATTCGATATCCAAGTTCAATTAAAAAAGAAGCTTCCTAATTAATCATTGTAATACACTCCAATCCTCTATGAGCATATAACAAATGAAATGTATATATATATGATTAATAATACTAAGACGAATATAATATAATATATATATATATTATATATATAGTATATATAATTATACATAAGTATATATAATAGTATATATATATTATAAACTTAAGTAAATATATTATATATAATATAGAGTATATTATATAATATATATTATATATATATATATAGATATATATATAATTTATCTATATATATAATATATAATATATATATACGCATATATCATATATATATATATTATATAATATAATATATATATATATATAATATATATATATATATATTATATATATATATTTATGTATATATATCTGTATGTATATATATCTTATAATATATATATATATATATATTGTATGTAATTAATAATATATATGATTATAAAATTTAATATATATATATATATATAATGTATATGTATGTCTATATATATATTATATTTTATTTAATATATATATATTAATTTATATATAATATATAAAATTATACATATACTATTATTATATATATATTATATATATATAATTATTATATAAGGGGGAAGTGATAAAAGTATTATTTATATATATATATATATAATATATTGGTTGTAAAAAAGTGTTATTAGAAGCTTCTTTTAATTGAACTTGGATATCGAATAGGACTAATTAATTGAGTCCTGGAATCTCTTCAAAAACGCATAATAAGTACAAATTGTTGTGGAAAAAAGGCCAAGAAAGAAGTGAATAATAGAATCGTAAGTAGCTAGTAAAAATAGGCAATTAAATGCATAAATGATGGCTAAGCTAAGCTAACCCAGCGTCTGCAAATAGCGTCATAGATGAATACTCCCATCAATTATGCAACACATAATTGCATGGGATGGAGGAGCCGGGGAAGGGGAGGTTGTTTAGCTCTCCAGCCTATAAGAAAAAAAAAATGGAATTATATTTCGCCAATTATCGCCATTCCTGAAAGTGACTAATCTTATCTAAGGTTCGAATTCTAAAATGATTCAATGCTTCCACCATTCATTCCCACGCACACTATTGGGAGACAATGCAGTATCGTATCGAAGGCCGTGATTACATTGCCAGGTCCTTGCAGAGCTTGCAGAGAAGATTGCATATCGAACGATTCAGGATTATTTTCATACACACACATTCACGCACAAATAAGCATATACGGGTATGCACAGTAGCGTACATGTTGCCATCTTCACGGAGTTTGTTTTTTCGGTATTTTTCTGCTTTATAATGCTAGTTCATTTTTTATTCATGTTTATATGCCTGAAAATTTTCAAGAGCAAAGCCGTTGTTTTTCTTTTCTTTATTAATGAAGGTGACAGATAGTGCTTTGCTTCTAGAAATGATTTCTTATATTTCGACACAGGTTGGATTTGTGAAAATCTGCGGACCGCCAATTATTATAAATATTATATATATATTATATATAAATATATATCTATATATTATATATATATATATGTATATATACTATATATATACATATATATATATATATATATATGTTATGTGTATATATATATATATATATATGACTGGTAAAAATGCTCCGTTACAACAGAATTCCATATAATAAAAGGAGCCCATAAAAACGCCAAAATATAGAGAGAAAATACTATTTTTCCGACTGCTGTCTCTCTCTTCAGGTAGATGAATGAGAAAAGTTACAGAAAAGGTGGTATTTATACCAAGAGATCCATACACAGGTAAGATGGGCTCCTTTTATTATATATATATATATATATATATATATATATATATATATATATATATATATATGTGTGTGTGTGTGTGTGTGTGTGTGTGTGTGTGTGTGTGTGTGTGTGTGTGTGTGTGTGTGTTTATTTTTTTTCTATCGAAAATAATAAGCTGGATCACCCAAAACCATTGTGCCTCTGTTGACTAAGCAGAGTTACGTATCTTGTAATACGTATTCTGTGGTTGATCGTTACGGGAATGAAGGGGATGGGGATAGCAAGCTGACCCTGTGAAATAGCTGAGAATTTGAAGGAAAACAACTGCAGCATCCTTCTTGAAGGAAAAAGAATAATATTTTTCTTAATTGTTGTAATCCCACTTTTTCAGAGCGAACATCCTCTGATGAAGTATGATAATTTCCCTGTCTCCACAGGAAAAATAATTACTTTGAGGTTAACTGAATTCGTAATAATTCCTATGAAATGATTTTGAGTAGTTGCAAAAGGGGACTGCAACTCAGTGACAAATCAATATATGGGTCAGCAGATGGATCGGCTGAATTGATGTTGTTTGTTCTCCAGTTACACCGTGTTTTGGTTCTTTGGCTCGTTTGGATATAGAAATAACACTTAAGAGGTCCGTGGAAGAAGAAGACATTCTGGTGAAGGATTTGAGCTCATTCTCCTACTGAGTGAGTGTAGCTTACGGCTTGAGAGCCGGCAACTCCAACTCGAGTGCTGTCTTATTTTGGCAAGGAGAATTTTTTTATATGAAGCAATCTCCAAATTACTTAGCACCCTGCATCATTGGCCAGCTACCTCATATTTTGTTGTGGATTATTGGGAATATGCTGGAAGGAAGCTCCAAGTGTATAAATCATGGCCGATAAATAAAACTGCTGCATTTAAGTTGGTTTTAATGGATTCACAGTTTATAATTTGTTTAATTTTCTGTGTATTGTACTAGAAATGGAGACCATGGCAGGATTTTTGAACTGTCTTGCTAAGGTTAGTTTTGTTGATTTTAGGTTAAGCTGATTTGCTTTCCCAGGGGAGGTTTGCATTATTGGCTTGCTGGTAGTAATAATTAATGAAAATGCATAAATTTGTGCTTCCTATGTTATGCAAGTTGACGTATTTGCACGGAGAATCATAATAATATTTTTGGTTCTTTTTCTTTATATAGTCTTGGCTGACCTGGCCAGAGCAACAAAATCGTAATCTTCATTTATCCTCTTCTTCAGATATAGGTCCAGATTTTTATTGGCAGTTTTTACAAAATTTTGGTGTCAGATAGTAACGATGATGCAGAAGTTACTTTAGTCTCTCATATCCTTTTCTGCAGGGAACATGTTATACATTAGTTTATTAATTTTCATAAATGGATAAGCATAATTAAGTCCCCAGTTCATTGGGTTGCTAAAAATCTCGAGGATTATAAATACTAAGGATTGGTTAGAGTACAAGAATCCTGAATCAAAATGAATTCAGGATGCACGGACCGGGCATGTTAGCTGTAAGGTGATAAGAAAAGTTAATTCACAGAATAAGTGAAGCAAGAAAGGTAGCAGGATGTGTGCAATAGTTTGGGAGGAAAATTTGAATTGTACTTGCAAGACAAATCATTATATTAGTGGAAATGGTAGGAATGTGGAGATATTATTATGATTACTTTATTGACTAAATATTACAACAAACTTACAAAGATGGAGGAATACACTATTATTATTTTCATTCCATAAAATAATCTTGCACAAGACAGTCTCACTTTGAATAAATAATTAAGTCCACAATAAATATATAAATATGAATTAATAAACAACTGAATTCAATTAACAATACAACAGTACCACTCCCAAAATATTATGCTATAGTTAGGTCTTATAGTAATTCAATAATAATACATATAAAGGTTAGATGAGTGTCTTGAAGAGGAATTGAAAAGATAGGTCCTTTATATCCAAGAAGCTTGAGGATATACGAAAGATGTGGTGAATGGTATACTTTTTGCAGTGACCTTCTCCAGCTATAAACCGATACTTGTTAATTAATCAATAAAAGAGACGGTATCTTTGGAACAGTAGGTTAGCAATGCCATACGCTTGAATCGCGGGACAAAATGATAACTATTCCCTAAGTACAATGAATTAAAAATGATTAATCACTAACATGTGAAAGAGAGCATCCTACTAATTAATACTGGGATGGGGAAAAGCACGCTTATATTATTTGAATACGGGATTAAATCATGATAAATCACAAAAAAAAACTATATTTAACATGGACGCCCTATGTACGAGAGAATTAATGGCAGTATATAAAAAACAACTTTCAGTTGCAGCTCATAATTAATGGCAGGCAAACTGAAATAATTTACGACTGCGTTCTTTCCCAATAAACACGAACTGAGAGCGGATGGTTGAGCAATACTGCACTGCTTTTCCCTTTTCGGGTCGACTTACATTCACTGCAAGGGGAAAGAGAGGTCTCGGTGGTGGGACGTGTGTTTGTTGTGGAATTTCATCGTTGTTCATAATAAGAAAATACCTGTTTGTCGATAAATGCACAGAATACGTAGCGTAACATGATGAAATTTTGTAGTTCCATCGCACGCTAGTACAAAATTAACACGAAGATTCTCTCACAAATATAAAAATAATTATACGTGTTGATGAGGAATATAATGACCATGCTGAATGAACATAGCTTCTTCTTTTATAAAGAATCCCTTTAATAACTTCACTTCGATCATGAGGACATCAAGACTCAGAAATTCAGTCGAAAACACATCATGATCGATATCTTTCAATAATAATGACTATGTTTTGCTTAAGAACATTTCTAATCAAAACACTCTCCTCATGATAAAGGAAAATGATACCGTACCTTAGATTTTTGCGAAACATTTGTATAAGTACGATCATAATTCAAAATTGGCATACTGAATTCAGTATGTCTATAATATGAAAATCTCTTTAAAATTACGAGTTGCAAAGAGATTTGAGGACGAATAAGAGGACCAAGTCCCAAGAAACTGACGGAACTGCACAAGCGTTATATAATGCAAAAGCTCGAGAGGTTAACATAAATATCACAATCCTACTGGAAGAGGCTGCTACAATTGTGAGGAGGGTAATTAAAACGTTGAAGAGTGGAAAGGCTTCACAATATGCTGACCTTCAACTTTCTTCAGATAATAATATATGCCGAGGTTAAAGTTACCAAAATGACTACAAAAGAAGTTCTCCCTTGGTTCTCACTGTTTTCACTAGAGCCACTTTTGTTCTGGGAAAAAGCTTATAAGTCATTAGTTATGAAATAACCATTTTCAACAAAACAATGTCATAAGCTCTCAGGGTTATACTTATCATACGTAAGCCGATTCGAAATTGAAAGGTTCTGGAAAAAGCTATGTCTCTGCCAACCTACATCAATTGGCAAACTTATTTGGCAATTTAAGGGCCTTTTTGCTGTCTGGTTGTAGAATGAGAAAATGGTTTGAAGTTAACAGTTCCTGTGCATATCATGTGACTTTTCTTCATCATTACACTGGCCCCGTTTTAACTGGCTTCATCTAACGATAATTTCTTACCTGTATTATCTATAAAACATATATGAATTGGTTTAACACACTATTTGCCAGAATATTCAACACAGTTACATCGCATTAAAATAAATGACCGAAAGTGGAGAAAATTCATATGGATATGAAAAAAGAAGCCTATGAAATGAGACCTAGTCACGAACCGCTACAGCCCCTACAAAGGTTCTACAGAAATTAGAAGAGCAAATCTCAAAACGAAAAACGTAAGTACCTCCTGGGACAATAATGAAAAATAGCTATGAATCCCATCCATCAACTCCCTTTTCAATAAATGCTGTTCTATACGTAATCCACTACGAAAGCTAATAAAATGCACTGAAAAAGAGGCGACCTCGTTCGGAACAAGGAAAACCGATCCCACAGACAGATACAGTCATTCTTTTTTAAACTCGATAGAAAACTGATCCATTTAGCCACATATCCTGGGGAACTGATCGCGTCGACAAACAGGAAAATAACATTTATCACCACATTTGAGAGGCGGCTGCCGAGAAAAATGTTCTTTGCGGCTCAGTCCCTCAAAAGAAAGAACTTGCCAAAAGGGGAAATTATATAATGAAGGAAAAATACAAAACACTCGCCATGTTGAAAGTATTGGCATTGTCCTTCCATAATTACAGCAATTATCCAGATACCCCTCATACCCTCTCCTTCCAACCGAGACGATACCCCAGATGCCCTCTCCTTCCTGATACCCCCGATACCCTCGACTTCCGACCGACTAACCCTCCCCCAACAGTCTAATCAATCCTTTCCTAATTGTTCTATCTAAATTGGCCCTGCATCTCTACGGAGACAAGAGAAGCAATAATGTTCGAGTGTGTGAGTGGGTGTGCGCAGAGAGAGAGAGAGAGAGAGAGAGAGAGAGAGAGAGAGAGAGAGAGAGAATTATTCCTTACCGGCGGAATGCTGCGTGGGATTATCAGGTAGTTGATTACGAGCACATCGTGATTTTGTTGCAAACTCCAGCTTAACTCTGCTCGGGTTTCCAAAGTGCATCGCATACACGAAAAATTTTCAATGATAAGAAAGGACTGCAAAGAATTACTTATTAAACTAAAAGGTAAGAGTGTAAAATGACACTTTCGTTTTAGTTTTAGAAAGAAATTAAATATGTAAGGGAAACTGAGAGTAGTATGTAGGTTTGAAATGTGTAACAGGAAGAAAACTTCTCAGTTGCACTAGGATATAACTGTTAGGAGAGGGTTGATAGCAAGATGTTAGGAAGATAATAAATGAATGGGGGTATAGTAAAAGGAATGAACGGCGTTGCAGTTATGGGCTGAAGGGACACTGGAAAGAAGCTTTAGTAACAGACAGCACGGACGCCACTAGCCAGAGGGGCCAAAGTGCCAATGAAAAACAAGAAAGTATCGGGAATCTAAATAAAATTTTAACTCTCAACTCATAGTGTCAGTGATCTGATCATCTTACACGTTCATGTCTAATGAGTGATTAGCAAATCCTCCACGTAATCGCAAGTTCAATCTATTTGCTTCTGATAAGGAAGATCTGGGAGCGTACAGAATCAATTTCTCTGTCTAAGGATAATCAGACACACACACACACACACACACTGCTTATTCAAGCTTCATTCTCCAACAGAACTCAGGAACCCTTTCTCTTACCTCCCTCTCCACTACCAGATTTCTACGGTCTCTCTCTCTCTCTCTCTCTCTCTCTCTCTCTCTCTCTCTCTCTCTCTCTCTCTCTCTCTCTCTCTCTCTCTCCACGAGCAATCTAATATCACTTATCGAGGGCAAAATAATTAACATCATTGTCGTCCCTTCTGGAGTTCCGCAGCTTTTAGATTGTTGGCCTTTCAATTTCTGATTCTCTCAAGAACACACGTTAATCTCATCAAGGAGATGCTTCTCCATCTAGACAATTGGATGACGTACAAGTATACATTCATAACAAGGTGCAGTGGAAAAATATTAAATGTTTATGCGTATTACACGAGACTTAATAAATGAACGAAATTGTTTGCTTCAACTTTGGTAACTCGTTGTGCATATGATCGTGAGGAAAATATCAGCCACTACAGTCAACCACTGAAAAACGCAAAACCTAAGTAACACTTTTCTTTTAATACAAGGGTGTCTTTTAAAAGTATATCATTCCAACTTATGCTGAAAATGCAGATCCTTGTATCCACAAAAGTCCCTCATATTTCGTTAACATTCTTGACATCTTATAAAGAATAGCTACAAACCACATACTGTAGAGTGGTAATTCTCAGCTCCCATCCTGTTTCCACTAGCTACAATGCTTTATTTGCTCTTTAATTTTTCTGCTTTTGCCTCCTAAGATAATTACACTTAGCCTTGCATTCTCGAAACGCTCTGTATAGGACAGTGGTTGTGTATTCCTGGCATATTAACAAATTCACTTTTATTTTGCAGTTAGGAGTTTGTGATTCTAAAAGATCTAAAACTTCATTAGCCTGACCCAAAGTGAATCTTTTAAAGCCGAATTCTATTCGAAAGGTTGAAATAAATAACCTACGGCAAACAGCATGTCTCTTTCTAACATTTTGTTCAACATTCACGCGGCTGTGTGGTAGACTCCTCTATATGTCTCCCTGTTTCGATCTGCCTCAATCGAATTAGACCATAGACCGAAATCTAAGTATATAGGTTGAGACACACAAACCCCTCAAATTCAGGCAGATTCTCAAACACCCGCAATACAACGATTTAAGCTTCCCTTAAACTTTTTCCTTGTCCCCACAACAGTAATGGCATTTAGATAAACAGCTCGAAATCAAAAGATGGAAAAGGGTACAGCTTCAAAACCTCATCCTATTTTGTTTATCTTACCAATAGTTTTGGATGTGAGCAGGAATGATAACCTATATCGTCCAGTTATGATCTATGAATGACCTTTTTAATAAGACCAAACCTATCAAGATATACTACTCATCAAGAGATAACACACAGGTGCAAATACATAGACGAGGAATTAAGCAATTACCAAGATAACTTTTGCACTTCGAAACCTTTGCTTAAGAAAGCCTTTTCGAGCTGCCAGTTCTGTACACCAGTGACGGAGAGTCTCTCGGGACACATGTACGAATATGTAGCTATGTAAGAATGCAGATGTAGACAACAAAATCTGTATTTACAATGAGTGTTGATTCAAGACTGCTATTCCTAGGTTACGGGGAAGGAGGGGGGCGGTTCGCCCAACCGGGTTTCTTCTTGGTTAAGATGTGCTTAGAAATGAGACTAAAAGCACAATATATGTGACAGTCAGTCTCATACAGCTGTAGTAAACCAACAATAAGGTAATAAGTGGTTTACACAACACGATTACTACTCCAGTTGGGCAAATAACATACGAAAGAAGCCTAAAGGGCTACTAACTTGCCAAGCAAGGTTCTAAAGGAATGAAAGTCCCATAAAATTTGATTAAAACAAGGCGTGATGCGACCTCCAGCTTACTCGGAACGTGTACAAGTTGTAAACATTATATTCTAACTTAACATAAAGTGGTCTTCGTAGTTAATACTTATATTTAGAACTATTTATCCTCACAAGAAGGATCAAATAAAAAGGATACAAAGTAAATACGTTCATATATAAACAGTTATAAGTGGAAACACAAAATAATCGAACAGAAATAACCTAAAATTAAGTATCCCAATTAATTAAAACGAGTTCAAATCAATGGTCAAATAGAGCCTTGTTTAACCAATAAATACGTTATATTTTATTAGAAATAGGTTTTCTGTACCATTAAACATACACATTATTGTTTTTACATATCCATGCTAATAAATAAATCATAAATATCCTATCCGAAAATTTCTGTATTTTTAACTCGACGCAAAACATCTCTTTCAGATTTTTTCAGGCCCTCCCATGGACCTTTCCTACCCTCCAAACAAGAACAACGACAGCAACAAAGTAGTGTGTAAGCTTACTCCCCGAGTAAGCGAAAATGAAAAAAATAATGGGGTACTATTCAGGAAAAAACCGTTGCCTGATATATATATAATATATATATATATAATATATATATATATATATATATATATATATATATATATATATATACACACACACAAATATATATATATATATATATATATATATATATATATAGATATATATATATATATATATATATATATATCCATATATATATATATAATATATAAATACGGCAGTATAACGTCACTGAAGTCCTGATTACTCTTCTGTCCGCTGGTTCGAATCCACGAGAGGACGAAATTATCAACAACTAAAAAATTCCCCTCCGGTTGACATATATGAAAATATATTAATTCCGAGGTAGATCTTAATGCATATATATATATATATATATATATATATATATATATTATATATATATATAAATATTATACATGAGCTTTTAACAAACACACCCACATAAACAGCACCAAGGCACAATATGGACGTACCAGTTAAAAAAAAGGGGGTTGAGGACGGATTCCGTAATAACACAAGGTAATATACTTGTTGCAAATGCCTCTAAGCCTTGCGTCTTACTAGCGCTCTGGGGTCCCTTGCTATAATATGCTGTACTTACGAGGCTGGAACACTGTACATTACAGAGAGAGAGAGAGAGAGAGAGAGAGAGAGAGAGAGAGAGACGAGAGGTGAGAGGAAAAGAGGAGGGGGGGGGGGAGAGAGGAGAGATGAGAGAAGAGATCTAAAGATCTAAAGCTTAATGGACAAAAAAACAATTTACACATTGAAGAAAACCTTACATTTTGAAAATGTTTTTAACAATAATGACATGCAATAAAGGTGGCAATCAAATAAATTACAATGTAACAATGTATATATTATTATACTCATCACACCATTAACTAAACTAAATAAATAAAAAACAGTTTGATGACAATTAAATTTTTTTTTACTTAAATATCACAAAAATACACAGAAAATGTACATGCAAAATCATTTAATTTATAAATTTATGTGTACGTGGATCTATGTGTGTTGTAATGTATGTGTGCAGCCTTTTGTTGTTTCATAAGAATGGTCTTAAGGCTCTACACTGGGAGTTTTCCACAGAATTAGCAAAAGCCAGCGTATTCGGAAGGTAGCTGATGGCACATCCAGAGAAGTATAAACAATTATTTGGTAAGAACACAATATTGTAACGGTAATAAAAAGAAAAAGTTACGATATTTCTGAATGATTTATAATGCAGGACTAATGCCTTACCAAAATGTCTTTTAGCATTAAGGCAAAATGCAAATGTTGTCCCTTAACAGAATTTATTGTAATGCATCTTCACTTGGAATACCTCACTTCATCACTCTTGCTGTTCCGCTCTGTTACTAATATCTCACAGGCTTCTGAACATCGACCTTGCCGTAGAGCTCGATGAACGTGAAACTTTTACAGAAGTCACTTTTGAAGATAAGTCGAACGGAATTAAATAGGAAAGGAACTCTATGGCGGTTGCTGTATGTCTAGGAAGCTTCGATGAAGTTAATTTGATATCGATGCGTCTTCCTAGGAAATGTGCTTCAACTCTCCATCTCTCAGCTACTGAACAATGTATGTAAAACAACGTTAGTTTAGTTGACACCTACGTCTTGTCGTATTTGGCTTGAAGCGAGCTTCATAAACATGCAGATCGGTGGTGAGTAACCGAAACAACGGATACTTTCTTCTTATACGTGTTCAAACGGCCTTTCCTAGATTCAACTCAATTCCTTGATACTCATATTCATTCCATCATTTTCCGATCAAAACGATACTTGCTTGATGAAATGAAGTGATGGTTACCACTCACAAGAATGAGTGATAGTCATGATTGAAGTGTGGTCTACGATTTCACTTCATTATTATTTAGCTCTGCGAAAGGATCAGTGAGATTCAATCTTTCATATATTTGGAATTTATTTAAAGAGGAAATAAATCAATTATTAGACTAAATGAGATTTGAAAATCAAATAGATCGAGATTGAATACGAAAATAAAATTATAAGTCTAGTATTATTTGTTTCACAGTACTAAATGGGAATGAATAAGTCTTACAGTGAAAATACATCTTAAAGATTTTGCCAATGCTAAAAGAAAACTTTGACAACAATATTCAAGTTCTGAATGCGAGATGGTTAGAAATTGATAATATAAAGGAAATTACGGAAGTTCCATTTGTAGAAGAGATGGGTTAGTCCCTCGCACAACCCCTGGATGAATAGTACGTCACAGTGTCAGCTGGACTCCTGTGGGAACCGGAGAAGCTAGAAGACCAATACATATTTGAATGAGAACTTGAGAACTTTGAGATGGGAGGCTGGAGGTCAGAGGATATTTCTGGAATATAAAGCGTAGGAAAGAAGAAACAGGCTGCTGACTTTACGTCACACGACATTAGAGGTGATGATCATGGCAACTCTGTGGCAAAAGGCCATTCACGGAGCGTTCTTTATCGGCAGTTTCCTATCCCATTTGATTAAACTTGAATAATGATATATAAATTTTCTAAGGAGGGGGGAGCGGGTGGGCAATTATAGCTCATAAGAAAACCAGGCAATGAGCAATGCTATTTGTACACAGTTTCGTACTTTGCAAAGAACTTGGGCTTTGAATCTTGGTGTGTCAACGGCAATAAAAACAAGTGTAAATTTCCCGTGGGAGACGACATGTGACTCTGACTATCCATTTCTAACGAATATGTAAAGTGATATCATTAAAACTATTAATACTAAATTAATGATAGTCTTCCAATCACAGCAGAATCTGAATACCCAATTTGAAATTGTAAGCCAAGAGAAGTTTGGTTCGAACTTTAGACATGTATAAAGGACAGTTTACCGAAGACTAGTCATATGTGGCGTCTAACTATACGCATGTCTATATTGCCAAGCAGTGCGCTACATGCCAAATATAAAGCAAGCTTTTGCATAAATCGACACCACTCTCATCATATCACCACTAGATGAAGTCACTCAAAATTTACTCAAATACTGACTCTTAATTATCAAAAATACATTTTTCAGTAGGCCTTCCATTCTCCCGAAACATTTCTATAGAAGATACAAAGGATAGTTTCTCTCACTAATTTCTTTACACATGGTTTTAAATGGGTGCCTTATAAGTAACTCTAAGTCCTTGTTATTTCAAAATACTTCTCGATCATCAGTACTTATTTCAAACATCACACTTCGCAGTATCATTTACCAGAAGGTACTTCATTCCAGTGATAAAACAAAACGCCCGGATGAGTAACGAATCTTGTTCATTCCACTGATAATCTGAAAATCGGTGGTGTTAACAACAGGTAATTTCTCAAGTCGCTCTACATTGATTCCAGTTCGCTACTGTGTTGCCTTTTGTTCCCTCTACTTTAAAGTTCGATAGCAATAATGTCCTTCCATAGCCATATGACCTTTCTATTTGCAAAAAGGCAAAAACCTTTAATTACAGGATTTTTCACCTCTCTCATTTTTACCAATAATAGTTGAGTACGAACCCAGCCTAGGCGCTTCCATACCCGGAGGCAATTTTCATTCGTTCACCTTATTTTCATAGGTCAAAACCGTTCTTATAATATTATACACACTTGCACATATATATACACATATACACACTAAGCACTCACAGCTGCAACCAACATAATTGTTTTATATTTTCTATTTTTCTCAAAGCCCAGACGCTTTTCGTTACTAGCTGTCAGTGGTGTACAAATCTTCTCTAGTTTCTATATTCTCCTGATACTTTTGTTGCAATCAATTCGATCTGAATTGTTCCTGTGTATATTACACTCCTAAACTACATGTTGTCTTTCCTTCTTGAAAATTGTAAAAAACTTTTGAAACGATTTTTCTGCAGTAGTTTAAGCTTTCAATTACCCTGCCAAAAGCAGACAAAATTGTTCCCGTCATACTTCACGTAAACAACTGACTCACTATTCTTCCTCTGGATAACAAGTATGGCTTCCGGAAGGGGTGATTAAAAGGTGACTTTGATTTTGCCGATGTTTCGTCGTCTTTACATTACGTCGGAAAACGCCGTTGCTCTTCAATATCAACAGTGTTTAGTGTACATGCCTGCAGTTCCCTGTTTATACAATACAGCTCCATTTAATTCTCGTGCACGCTATTCTTCTCCATTGCACTTCCCGCCACCTCTGATGATCGAATTAAGTCGTGACTTTCTTTTTTATCTATCAAAAATGACCTTGAGAGTATATCTGAAAGATCTGTGAAATTCACATGAGTTTTTACCCCTTTTCTCTCTGTTAGTATTTTCATAAAATAAAATATCAACAATTCGGGTTTAGTTACTCCAAATCAACAGATTTTTAAAACTGGCCATTTTGTCTAAATTATCAAGTTACTTCTTTCAACTTACCTTCCCCTGACCAAAATTATGAATTCTTCCCTTGTTTCGCTCATCCAAGGTCTTCAGTTAAAGTCAGCTCACCTAATCAACGTTCTAATCCTCAACTCCCTTCCGTCTCGTTCTGTGGGTATCATTTCGCCAAAGGACACGTTCAATAACCCGGCAGAATTCAGAAAACCATGGACTAATCAGCTAGTTACGCTCTAAAATTCACTACTAGAAGAGTCGCCCAACTCTGAATTAGGCAACATTTATTTCCTTTCCCCTACTCCTAATCTTCGTCCCATCCCATTACCTTCTTTCAGACAATAATAACTCGAAAAATCTACTGAAAATTAAGATGCAAGTTTTCTAGGTAGACTTCCAACAACC
>NC_087212.1:71302474-71317474 GCF_015104395.2 Macrobrachium nipponense | reverse complement strand
GCCACAGTCAACAGCACAGCCAAGGGCTCATCTGCAACAAAAAGTTTCGGAAATTCTTTTACACACACTTAACACACGACATCTTTCAACTCCTAGATTCACTCTCGCGCGTCCTGAGTATTGAGTTAAGTTGAATACAGAATTTAGTCCAAAGGCCAAGCACTGGGACCTATGAGGTCATTAAGCGCCGAAACAGAAATTGACAGTAAAAGGTTTGAAAGGTATAACAGGAGGAAAATCTCGCAGTTGCAGTATGAATCAAGTGTTAGGAGAGGGTCAAAAGTAAGATGAAGGAGATATGAAAGAGGTACAGTAAAAGGGAACGATAGGGGTTTCAGCTAGGGGCCGAAGACACGCTGCAAAGAACCTTAAAGTAATGTCTACAGTGAACCGCATGAGGTCCACTGACGGTACTAACCCCTTACGGGAATCCTAAGTATTACGGCTACTCTTTTCCAAAACCCCGTCTATTCCTCCTTTCAAACAATTGCTGCCTCCTTCTTTCTCTTAACTTCTGACACTTCTCAATTTTAAACGTTTCACCAACCTGTTGTCCTTCAGTCTTTCACTGTTTTGTCTTTTATTGTGAGAGCCATCTACTTATAGACATCTCTCTTTGCAATATACGATTTAATATACATACATACACATACATACATATATCTATATATATATATATATATATATATATATATATATATATATATATATATATATATATATATATTTATATACATGTGTGTGTATGAATAACTTGTTTACGAAATATGTAACACGTGATGATATGTGTATAAATAAAAGTAATGCCACGGAGGAAAATGAAAAACGAGAAAACTGCTGAGATCTTTTAGTCTTATCTCATCAGTTTTCGTTTCTCATTTACCTCTTTGGTATTACCTACACACACACACACACACACACACACTACATATATACATATATATATATATATATATATATATATATATTATATATGATATATACTATATAATATATATATATATATATATATATATATATATATATATATATATATATATATATATATATATATAATATAAGGTTACCAAGGTAATCATTGCCTATCTTGATTGCAAAGAAATATCTGACCTCGATATATGCACACATAGGTATCATGGAAAATGAATTCTTGGTCTTTTTTATAACATACAGTACTGGGTACATCGCTTAGTCAGCCCTTTTCAAAGCTTTCTTATTCTAATCCCTATTAGGATTTTGGATTGGATTGAAAGCGAAATTTGAAAGGTGTAACAGGAGGAAAACCTCGCAGTTGCAAAATAAAACTATTGTTAGAGAGGGTGGAAAGTAAGATGGAAGAGAATATGAACGGAGGTACAGTAAATTGAATGAAAGAGGTTGCAGCTTGGGGCCGAAAGGACGCTACAACGAACCTCAAGCAATGCCCACGGTGCACCATGTGAGACGCACTGACGGCACTAACCCACTACGGTGTTACTATTAGGATTTTAGGCTTTAGGCCTAACGCTATCCAAAAACCACAGAAAGTAAAAGATTAAGGAATATAATTATGTGGCATTTGCATACATCAATACATACATAAACATATTTAGGTGTGCGTATTTGTTTGTAATTATATATACACGCAGCGAAGACATACAGTAATATATATATATGCGGGACTTATTAAAAATAAATAAATTCGTGTAGGTCAAATTCATTTTGCCAACATTATATACGTTTTTCAGTTTGCTATATCAACGATTATCCAGACGAAGTAGACCCTATGTAAACTGGCATAAGGCATACCTCCCTAAATCTTAATATTGAAAACACTGGTGCACTACCTTCGGATTAGGGAATATATTAGAATTCTCTGGACCGAAGAATATTCCTATATTATCTTTCACACAATCTAATATTTTATGAGCCGTCACGAGGTGGAATACCAGCAAAATATTCCTAAAATTCCCATATCACCGGTTGCGTAATATTTACTGGGAAAGAAGTCGAAATGGGAACGTGATTTAAAAAAGAGAAAAAAAAAAAAAAAAAAAAAAAAAAAACCTACCCGTGGAAGATGAAGGTAGCCGATTGCAGAATCCCAAGACGAATCTTTCGTTGCCACAAGTGGAAAGAAACTAAGGAAATCTGTCAGAAACTCTGGAAACACCACAGAAACTTTCTCTGCGAGTTAACAAACTATTTAATTATAATACCCGAGAGACTGTGTATCTTCCAGAGTTCTAGAGGAAATACTGTTAGAGACTTACCTCAAAAGAATTTAAAAAAAAAAATTATCTTACATATAACCATAGTTCAGTGGTCATGACACTTGCTTTACTGGGGAGAGGGCCAAGGTTTCATTTCTTAGCACGGCCGACAGGCCCAGGATTTTTTCCCTTAAAGCATAATCAACCTCCGTTGGCTTAAGTAGTAAATTATGGATCTGGTAGTTGTTCAAAAGTGGTTGGTAGCTGCCCCAGTAAGTGAGGAAAGGCTTGCCACCCCATTCCAAAATAATTGCAAAAAACCCGAGTCACCATTCCAATGGGATATACATAAATATATAATATTAATTATATATAATATATATAATAATATTATATATATAATTATATATATAATATAATATGTAATAAATATATATATATACACGCGCGCGCGCACACACACACACACACACACACACACACACACACACATATATATATATATATTAATATATATATCATATATATATATATATACATACATACATACGTATTTAGTATACCCTAACAGGGATGGCTGCAGAGAAAGAACAGAATAGTCACTACCACATTCATTCATGAGCTAGGCAAGTCCTTTGCGTAGCATTAATTCTCTTTTATATACTTAACAAAATTATCACAGCAGCGATTTGAAACCCACTTGTGCCGTGCGATTTGCAAAGGCACAACATCTGATTTGTTTTGTGGCTTTTTCAAGTCTGACCTTTGAATGCAGTCAATAGGAAGTTTCATTGCGGTGTACCCTTTCTTTGCGGAATGGATAATATCTTTAAAACATCGTTCCTTTTATGCAAAGAATAATTTACAGTTCCCATTTGATACCTGTACCGTGACAGTTTATATGCTACTGGGAATGGAAACGACTAAGTCGATCAGTCGTGACTCATCTAATAAGCGCAAGGAATTATCCCCTCGGGTTCAGAGAAGCCCTTCCCAGTTCTCATTATCTGACGTATACCTTAATTCTCAAAGCAGAAAAATTGTTTTGTGCAAACAGTGACATATTTATGGCAGGAAAAATAATTCGATTTTTTCCCCAATTCATTCCAAGATATAACGGCGGGGATTGTTTTTTGTCAGCAGTATTCCGAGTAGGGAAGTTTTCGCAGCATGGAGAGCATCTCTCGCCTTTCTGAGAATCATGTCTTATTGATTCATCATAAGCGCCGAGCGTAGTAGGGACGAGGTTTCGTAGTATCAGAGGCGTATCGCTGTTTTCTGGAAATTGTTATTGACTCTCAGTATTCAGAAGCTTGCAGGTACGTCTCTTTTAAGGTGTGGATGCTCATTATGTAGGCGCCGACGAGACGGGTATCCTGATATCCCTTCCACGCAAAGGCTACATGAAAGTCAAGAGAAAGAAGAAGTGGTTCTTACTCGAAGGGAATGAGAGATCCGCCTCTTGCAAGTTGAAGCGCCAAGGTTCGAGGAGGAGGGAAGCAAATATTATATTCAGTCTGTGGATGCTTTTGTTACAATGGTTGATATTTGCGTGATTAAGAGTAATTTTGTATTTTTCAAGTAACTAGGTGGTTGGAGGTTTATTTGCAGATTTATTTCCATTGAAAGTTTACATATATATATTTCCGTGTAAAGTTTACATGTTTTTCTCCAGTTGAATGTTATATGTATGTTTTGACTGTTGTTGGTCTGTTTGATAAACACATAGTCATACCTTTGCATGTTCAAGTCATACGAGTAAATATTTTCGGTTGTAAAATTACATTTACGCTTTATCAGAAATCGTAGATCGTAGGAGTTGAAACTCTGAATTCTAAACGCCTGAACTTTCTTTCGTGGTTTTAATCATGTCTGTGCACGCAGTTTTTATCTGGCTGTGTGCTTTATGGCTAATTCAGGATTGATAATTTTCTTCAAAATAGGCTATTTGCGTCGGAGAGTTCCATCGCATTTGATTTTTCCTGATTGCCAAATTGGTTTCAAGGTGATACGAGAAGAGGCGTTCGAAGAGGAGAATTATTTAGGTGGGATGGAAAAAATCTATTATGCTTCGTATATAGGTATGTTCTGGTCAAACCTCTTGGCAAACTATGTACCCATATAGGTTGCTCTGTAAACTGTATTTCGTTATAATTTCAGTTCTTTCTTATCATGTCACCTATCTGTATATATTTATGTATACATATGCGTATATAGAATATAATTTATATATCTATATATATAATATATTATATATATAAATATATGTGTACATATATATATATATATATATATATGTATATATATATATATATATATATATATATATATTATATATATATAATATATATATATATAATTTATTATATCAGATGGTGCGAATATCTAGTTGTCAGTAGGATTACCGACTCTCAGAAGATCAATAGGAGTTTATTAAGAAACTTTTCATACCACCCTGACACATCATCAGTCTGTAATATAAAAATAACTTCACATTTGTAAAAGAAAATCAAAATTTACTTGCTAATTTAAATTAGCAAGTAAATACACACACACACACATATATATAATATATATATATATATATATATATTATATGTGTGTGTGTGTGTGTGTGTGTGTGTGTGTGTGTACGTGTGCGTGAGTGTGTAAACAGAGAAAGGAATGAGTGTTGTCATTCTTCAGTCCCTTATCTATCATGAGGTCATACTACTTCACAATTTACATTATTGATAAAGGATCAAGATGGAATTGTCTCTTTCTTGGTGTTTATTAATGCATGAAGGTAGGTTATGCCTTTTGCAGGAATATATTTGCATTTTTAATTCTCTCCTCCTCTCTCTCTCTCTCTCTCTCTCTCTCTCTCTCTCTCTCTCTCTCTCTCTCTCTCGCTCTCTCTCCTGTCGTATCTCTCTCTAAAATTATACGCTTCGTTCGACACTCTCTCTCATCTCTCTCTCTCTTCTCTCTTTCCTCTCATCTCTCTGTCTCCTCTCTAATCTCTTTCCTCTCTCTCCTCCTCTGTCTCTCTCTCTCTCTCTCTCTCTCATCATCTCTCTCTCTCTCTCTCTCTCTCTCTCTCGTATATATATATATATATATATATGTGTGTGTGTGGTGTGTGTGTGTGTTTGTATAATATACATTTATTTATAAAGTTATATGGTTTTACATTTATTGCATATACTAGTATGTATGATCTTTTAAAGGGAAACTGGTGTACATTGCTTCGTCATGATATCGTAAACACTATATTTTGATCATACTAGGTTGTAAATTATATTTTCCAATAAATTTTGAATTACGCTACGAGTAAGAAAATAGAATGAGCTTTGAAAATTGATATTGAGGGTCACTGCAAAATATTATACAAAACATTACGAATATGTTCTCATTGTCCTTTTTTAGGACCAGTGAGATATGAGGCGTAGTTGACGATGAAAGATGTTTGTATTGACCTGTAAAAGTTATATAAATGGAGATATCTGGGAAATTGACGCTTCGAATATTAGCTACATTCTTGTGAAATAAATCTCCGCTCTCTCTCTCTCTCTTTATCTCTCTCTCTCTCTCTCATACATATACATTTCCGACTCACCCTAGGACCAAACCCAGTTTTTTCGAGTGAGAGTCCAGGGGCATTAGCAATTCGGGCACAAAGGTCATAAAGAAATTGGAATTTGAGTACTTACGTACCCAAGGTTTTTCCATGTGTTCACCTCTATAATATCCCGCAGTGAAACGGGTAAGTCGAATGACAACGCAGCAATTCGAGCGCTGACGGGTCGGGGAGTTGGGTAAAATAAATGCTGGTATGTTAGGCCTAAATCGCCTAGCCGGGAAAAACCCTGGGTACGTAAGTACTCAGGATCCAGCTCCTTTTATGACCTCTGTGCCCGAATTGCTAATGCCCTGGACTCTCATTCGAAAAAAACGTGGTTCGATCCCGTGGTGAGTCAGAAATATGTATGAGAGAGAGAGAGAGAGAGAGAGAGAGAGAGAAGAGAGAGAGAGAGAGATGCCCTTTACAAGTCGTTCATTAAATAATTACGAGTGAAATGTCGAGCTTTTGTCAGATCTCTTCAGCGACTAGGTCTGGGTCAGACGTGAAGGTCACGGAGAATAATCGGTGATTAAGACCATAATTAGGCCGCCTCCTTTGCAGCTTCTCAGATCCGGGCTATTGTATTTCTGAATTAGATGTCGGTTTTGCCTAAATGACACAATTTCGTCCTCTTCTTTTTTTTTCACTGTTCAACCTTCTCTGTGTTGTGGCGTTTTATCATTATTATTAGTATACCTTTGTTACAGGTGTTCATTTGTAAGCTCCAACGATCTGTATGTTTATCAGTACTGACCTTTGATTATATATTGTAATTTCTACTACTATCACTAATGATTTCACCCCTCTTTTACAGATTTAAATTTCTAGTCTCGACCAGTCGTGTATGTTCGTCCGTACTGTTTCTTTAGTGTATATATATAATATATATATATATATATATATATATATATATATATATATATATATATGTATATGTATATATATATATATATATATATATATATATATATATATACTATATATATGCATATATATATATATATATATATATATATATATATATAATTAATGGATTATTAATTTCATAAGGAACTGCTGAATGTTGTAGTGAAAATGAGTGTAAACAAATAAAAGCTAATATTATAAATAAAAAACTACAGAATGTTGTAGGTTCAATACCAAATAGGGATTTTGAGAATTGTTGTTGATGATTTGAATGCAAAAGTTCCTAGGAACAATTAAGGAATGAAGGATTCAATGATAAGGAAAGCCTCGGCAGTGCAGTTTATTAGCTTTTGTAATACAAATAATTTAAGTTAGTGATTGGAGTACTCTATTCCAACAAGAGGACTTCCATAAATACAAATAAATCACATAGCTATTAATCGAGAGAAAAAGACACTGAAGACTTTCAGGAGGTAGAAGGGAGTGGGTGTCTGTCTGCTTTGATCACCGAGTTGTCTAGGCCACACAAAAGCTGAAATGAGAAACGCCTAACAAAAGTGTTGACAGAGTATGTAGGTTTGATACACCTAAGTTTCTTGAAGATAAAACATCAAAATCCATTTGCAATTGACTATCAAAACAGATTTGCAGGTTTAGAAACAATATCTGAGAAGGAGCAGACGGTGAGTGAGTGAGGATTGGTTTGACAACAAGAATGTATATCAGTCTGGTAGTGGTGGGTATTGTATTGGCGTGCCACCTCGGCGGCCGCGAGTTCGATTCTCAGTTATACCATTGAGGTGTGAGAGATGTGTATTTCTGGTGATAGAAGTTCACTCTTGACGTGGTCCGGAAGCCACGTAAAGCCGTTGGTCCCGTTGCGTAATAACCACTGGTTCTATGCAACGTAAAAACAATCAATCAGTCTGGTAGAAAAGAAGTACTGGGAAACAGGATAACTAGACCAAAGCCTTGGATACTTGATGATACTTGGGATACAATAAAATGTAATTACTCAAATCTAGATGGAGGAGTTAAATGATCCAGAAGAGATAAGGGAAAATATTTAGACATTCTCCTGTACAAGTATTCCAGTAGTGGATTAACGAAGTAACCATGGATGAAAAGAAAAAAGAAAAACACCTTTCTAAAGGAGGGATGGTTATGAATATTAGACCTGACCGAATGTCGTAACTAGAAGTTTTCTAGATATGTCGTTGTCATAATATTTTGAATATACTCATTCTTCATAACCTGGAGAAAGAAATTGATCAAATCTCTGAGGTGAACAAGCTTGGTTTAGGAGAGGCTGGAGTTACACAGGTTAAATATTTGGGTTAAGAGTTATCGTGCAGCAGCTCGTTGAATGGATTTTGAAAATCCCTATTTGATGGCTTTCGAATAAAGGAAGGCATTTGGCAGCTTTCGCAGACCATTGTTATGAGTTCTGAACTCGAAGAAAAGGTGTAGATTGGAAGTAATGATTGAAACTCGATAGGCTGAATAGGTGCTATGTTGCTGTTTGAATAAACAAGATATATAAATTTTTACATTAGTAGAATGTACCATATATCTCGAGAGGGGACTGACGATAAATCTAAGAAAACACAGATGCATTGAGGACTGAATAAACATAAGGGATGAAGTAACAATAGGCGCAGTGAGGAATGTTGATGTTGAATCTCTGAAATATTTAGGTTCTCGTGATTGAGAATTTAGTGAAGGACTAAAACAGGAAAATAAATTAATAGGCAAGCTGAGCGAGTTTCGGGAATTAAATGACTGTGATTGTATACGAAAGGCTATACATAGTGTAGTACGATTTGTATTGCTGTACAGATAATAAAAATAAAAGATTTTGTTGATTTGAGACAAAGCTTTAAGATGAAAATTAAGTCACGTGGTAGGATAGAGTTAAACATGATTCCTATATACATATTATATATATATATATATATATATATATATTTATATATATATATAATATATATATATATATATATAAAGGTTTTTGCCACGTTTTATATACTTCGTGATCAAGTTATTCATATATATATATATATATATATATATATATATATTATATATATATATACACACCCATATATATATATATATATATATTATATATATTATTATATAATCATAATATATATATATATATATTTATAGTATCTATTTATATACATATATGCATACTGCCCGGGAAAACTGAATAACAGCCAATAAATCTCTCTCTCTCTCTCTCTCTCTCTCTCTCTCTCTCCTATTAAGATAGTTGCTTCAGTTACATTGTCCATTATTTTTGACATTCTATGTTTCACCACTTCTCACCCCCAATCCTATTGGGGCTGAACCTGGTCTTGAAGGGCATTGGGAGTGTCTCTATTCATCCCAGTGACCTCAAAAACTATGGATTAGACACTAATATCCGTCATTTTTTACATTTTATTTTTCACCCTTTCTCAATCCCCCTTCTCCCTTTCCTATCAGGGCTGAACTTGGACTTTGGGAGTGTCACTATTCCTCTCAGCAACCTCAAAGTTCTTGGACTAGACACCAATATCTGTCATTTTCGGTTATTTTTAAGTCACCCGCTTCCCACCCTTTTCCACTCCCCTTTCCTACCGTGACTGAACTTGGACTTAAGAGGGCATTGGGAGTGTCACTATTCATCTAAGTAACCGGGAAAACTACGGATTAGACTAATATCTGTTGTTTTCAGTTACTTTTACATGTTGCCCCTTTCCCAGGCCCTTCTCACCCCCCTGCCCTATCAAGGTTGAATTTAGACTTGAAAGGCATCAGAGTATCACTATTCATCTCTGTGACCTCCAAAACTATGGATTAAACACTAATATTTGTCGTTTTCAGTTATTTCTACATTTCATCCCTTTCGCACACACCCCTTTCTTTGGTGCCATTGATATCTTACACCCAAAGTATTCTTTCCCTGATGGTAAGACATGTGTATACCAAGTTTGGTTGAAATTGCTCGGCATGTATGTGGCACATGCACACACACACATAAAAAACATAACATTTATTCTCTCTCTCTCTCTCTCTCTCTCTCTCTCTCTCTCTCTCTCGCCTCTCTCTCTCTCTCTCTCTCTCTCCTGTTAAGTTAGTAGCTTCAGTTACATTGCCGAGCATTTTTGACATTTTATATTTCGCCAGTTCTCACCTTCATTTCTATTGGGGCTGAACTTGGACTTGAGGGAGATCAGGAGTGTCTCTGTTCATCCCAGCAACCTCAAAAACAGTGGAATAGACACTAATATCTGTCGTTTTAGGTTATTTTTTACATGTCACCCTCTTTCACTCTCCTCCCCATTGGATGAATTTAGACTTGAAGGGCAACGAGAGTGTCACTATTCATCTCAGCGGCCTCAACAACTATGGATTAGACACATATATCCTTCGTTTTCAGTTAATTTGACTTTTTACCCCCTTTCCCCCTCTTCCCATAACCACCCCTTTGGTGCCAATGATGTCTTACCCTCACAGTATTCTTTTCCAGATGCTAAGTTATATGTATACCAAGTGTCAAAATGTATGTGGCACACATACATACATCCATCAATTTATATATATATATATTATATATATATATATATATATACATATATATATATATATATTTATGTATAATGTATAATGACAAAAGGGAGTATTGTTCATTATATATATATCAATGGGGTTCCAGACCTACTTGAATGAGAACCATAAGAGGGCAAACTGGAAATGAATGGTGATTTGGGGAAGACAAAGCACTGGAAAGACAGGACCAATGGAATTTCATCCCATTGTGTCATTCTGCTTAAGAAGTTTTTATGATAACTGTTTTTAAAAAAGTATTTTTACAGGTATAGAACGTCTTTAACCAACCGCAACTCGTAATTTTTACCTCTTTCAGTTTGTCGTTTTGATGTATTACAATAATTTATAATTAGAGGGCTTTAAAATTACTATCCATTGAGTATCCATTGAAAACTAACTTTAAACAGTCCGTTCGAAGTGAGAAATGTATCCACCACAAGTGATGTTAGTCATAAATTTTATTTTGTAGGATAAATGTAATTTTTATCAATTTATTTTTGTATTAGAAGCATTGAACTAAATCTTGTAGAGGGTTCTCTATGAAACCTGTGAATGGAAGCCGGGCAAATACCAAATATCTTGTAATAGGTAAGGTCCTTCTTAGATAAAATATTTAAACGCCCCCCCTAGTCATCATTATTGGTACCTGTACTTATTTATGTTTATGTTATTTTTTGACCCATGCAATATATATAAACACACACATGTGATATATATATATATATATATATATATATATATATATATATATATATAGATATATATATATATATATATATATATATATCAGGTCAGAAAATTTTCAAGCTGGCGCCAAAATAACGAGCGCCAAAACCATTTAGCGCCAAATCATCGTCGCCAAAAGAGCGGCGCCAAAAGGTACTGGACTCTTTCCTTTGAACCTGAGACGTTATTGAAGAAAATCTAACATTCCTAATGACAGAAGGTCAGTGCTTAAACTTTTGTCTTTCTGTAGAGGGTTATTCCATCCCAAACGTCTTATTAAATTTGAAATTAGATATCTATGGTTTCATATTACATAAAACGTAAACGTGCATAAAATTAATAACGACTTGCTCTTCAGATAGCAATTGTTCATACGATTTTTTTCGATCCCATTTCTTTTTCAAATATGAAAGCTTGAGAGTTATATCCAGAGAAGTTATTGAAGTAGGAAATGCCTGATGCTCAGAAATGATTCAGTGTTCTGGTTAAAACTAGAGAAGGTGCAGCTACAGAGACTGACTGAAAGGATGCAAAAGTATGTAAAAGGGAAGGCTGAAAGTGCCTATTAGCAAGAATGAGCAACAAAGGTAAATAGAAATGATGAATGTGCGCTCGGATGGTGTAATAGGGGAAGAGGTTGACACGTTTAAGTATTATTATATACAAGGAGCTAATGGTAGGTGGATGAATGCATAGGTAAATCACAGAATAAGCGTGAGAGAGTAGACGGGATTTGCTAACTGTGAGCCATAATGAAAATGTATATTGGGTTGTAAAAGATGAAACATGAATTTTTGAGCTAATTTTACGTTACATGAATGGAATATGGTTGCTGACCGTTGATAAATGGGTAAGTTGGAAGCTTTTGCATTAAAAGGATAGCTCGGATGAAAATATAGACCAGAGTGTTTCACATAGAATGGATGGAACATGGGACGTTGCAAAAGGATTTATAAAACTTGTGTTCAGGAGGGTGTAGGAAACTTAGTGCTTAAAACCGTTATGATTGCCATAGTCGCTGAACTGAGGGAATAGATAAGGGAAGAGTCGTTGCTCCTATTTGTTTATTCATTTTACTAAGTTTACTCAAACGAGGAATAGAGAGAATAATGAAGAGCAGTGGGCATAATTAGGGTGTTCCATCAGGTGAACTGATACAGAACAGTCGTAGTCCAAGTTAATGAAGTTAACTTTCTTGCGTTGGAAAAGTTTGTTAGTGCCAGTTTAAAAATTCAGAACATTTCACTGAGCTCTGTTTTGCTCATCGTTAGGAAGAACGGGAGTTTATTCCGGCCACCATCTTAATATTAAAATTTAAATTTTTTTCTTTTATGTTCCTACGCGCTTTGCGCATCATGAGTCCACAATATCTTGACCAAGAAATAGAATACATAAAAAAGATAGGAAACGATTTCTGCTACCCACCTCATTTAATTGATTTATGTTATCAAAAAGCTCATAAAAAGTTTTACAGTGTTGCTAGTAATGAAAAAGAAATGCCTAAAAATGTACTTAGCTTACCTTATTTTCGTGGATTTGAAACCTTAAAATAATATTTAAATCGTTTAATGTCAATGTAGTGTTCTCTTATAACAATACCATTAAAGATATGCTAATTAAGAATAGTCCCATAACAAATAACAACATCATTTACAAAATTCCCTGTAAGGATTGCCCATCGTTTTACGTTGGTCAGTCAAGTAAAAATTTTATGTGTACGTATTAAGCAGCATCCATATATTTGTAAGATGTTATGAAGGACATTAAAACATAAAATAAACTACCTAATAAATTAGTCCCATATGTATATAGTTTTATTATCTCTCTCTTCTCTTTCTCTCTCTCTGGTTCGATATTCTCTCTCCCTCTTTCTCTTGCTCGATATATATATTTATACTTTCTTTCGTCGTTTTAATCAATAATAATTTTTTTTTTTTTTTTTTTTTGGGAAAATTTGTGTAAATTTCATGATATTAAATTGTATATTCTTCCTTGTTTTTCAAAATGTACTGTTTTCTGGAAGAATAACTTGTTTACCGCGTGTATCCTCCAAGGTGTGGCTACCTCAGGCGTTTCCTCGTTTCTATAGAGTGAAATCGCCCTTATTGCTAATCTTGTAGTGTCAGTTTGGATATTAAGCCTTCTTTTGACTGTGTTTTCCTCTGTAAAAATCAGTTTGCCTTAGTAAAGGGTCGGAACAAGACCGAAAGTACTCGGTTATCTCGCTTTTTCATTTTTTCCTTCGTGGCAAAAACCTTTAATTATACATAGCATCACGTTTTATAGTACTTTATGATCAAGTTATTATTCATATATATATATATATATATATATATATATATATATATATATATATATATATATATATATATATATATATATATCTTCCCATCACTTCATTTCCCTATATAGTTCATTTCAAACGTATTGTTACAGCTTTCTTTTCTCGTATATTTGCATATAATGTCATCAAAGTGAAGTTGGACCTTCTCTCTCTCTCTCTCTATCTCCTCTCTCTCGCCTCTCTCTCTCTCTCTCTCTCTCTCATACACACACACACACACACACTTTGTTTCTCGTTTTAATGTATCTCTCTTGAAAAACGTTAGCTTCAACTCTTTCTCTGAACCACATAAGTTTCCTCTCTCTCTCCTCTCTCTCTCTCATATTCACAAAGTTTTCTCACCCATCATCTGCTGAATGGTGCGCTCTCTTATTCATATTTGATATCTGCTCATTTAGTGCACATTTACCGTAATGATGGCAATTTCTTTTGCGGGGGTTGAAAGCTTTTATGGCCTTTGATCGTGAATGACCCTCGCTTGCTTTTCTCGTGCGTTAAGTGTGCGTTTCCGAGCTGGCTTGCCCTTCGGAAACACCGCATTTTCTCCGTATTTTATTCTCCCTGAGTTATTGGCCCCCATTCGTTCCGTCGCGTGAAACGTCGCTGTTATGATGCTACTCAGAGGGCTTTAAATTCGCCTCCTCAAAACAAAGCACACACTGATCCTTTTCCTCGGAGCGGCGGAAAGAGGGAACTATCCTCTGACAGAGACCTGTCCATTTCTCTGCGTAATTAGCACTTTCAGAGCATCCCCAGTACGCTCTATAATTTCGGATTCGGTTTTTGTCATTCCTCATAATGTCTGCTTTTCATCATCCGGGCCGGTTTCCTGTTCTTTCGTGTTTCCTGGGGAACAGGAGGAGGAGGAGGAGGAGGAGGAGGTCACTAAATCTTAGGAAATAGCGTGATTGTGTACCTCTGCAACGAAAGGGGGTCACAGCAAAATTGGAGAGCAATGGATTTGTGTAAGGACGTGTCTGTAACTTTCAGGCGATGTAGTGCCCTAAGTTGTATGTTCTAGATGTCCTCATCAAGAAGTTTAAGGGTTATAGTAAGCGGATATAATGGCATTATGTAGACAGATAACGACCTAGAACATTGCAGTAGCGTGGGGTTTTGTATTTACCGTATTATCTCAGATCTTTAGAATAAATCATAAGACTGTGCAGCGTTGTAAGGAAATAATGATGTCGTTGTAAATATGTACTGCTTGAGTTAGCAAGCAAACCTCACCGAAAGGGTTTTTAGGGCGAAACAGTTAGATGATTGACTTTACTTGTCACTCATAAGCGAGTAAAAACAATGTTACGGAATGGTATATATTTTGAAAAGCCAATAATGCTCATTCGTGACCTTATCAGTGTTTTTTGTTCTCTGATTTCCATGCTGGCACTGAAAAGGAAACCTTCCAGATGCGATAAATCTAACATTAGTACACAAACGTACCTTATTCTGTAGTCCTTTGAAGAAGGCAAGTTGCTATTGATGGGGAAGGGGATAATTTCAACTTTTGCATCAATTACCTTTTGAAGTAATTTTATCCTTCACCCAAGTTTTGGTAGCGAGTAAATACTTGCCGCTTCGACTGGAAGGTTGAAGCAATTTACACATATATTCTCTTGTATACT
>NC_087212.1:71242474-71289974 GCF_015104395.2 Macrobrachium nipponense | reverse complement strand
GATATCGCTTCCGAAGTCATATCACCAGAATCTTTGAAAAAGATAGGATAACAGGAAACGTGGAATGGGAACAGGAGAACAGTTAGAAAATATGATTGCAAGGAAAAGTGGTGAGGCTAACTATCAACTTTCAATCATTTTACCTTAGTCCATGGACGAGACTTCCGTAGATTAGAGCCAGAATGTCAGTGTAAGGGTATCATCACATACAGGTCCCTGCCAGGGATTCAAGAAGAAAGCCCTTCTGGGTTCACGTAGGGGTTAGCGCTGAGGTTGCAAGGCGGTTTGTAATACGGACCACCCTCAGAGTGACGGTATCGGGAAACCTCTGCATAGGACTTCGAGCAGGGTCCTATTCCAGCAGTATAGGTGTCAAAGAGTAGCAGAAGTAACTAGCTGGGCGTAAGTGCTGGCGTTCCTTGCCAAGTCAACTGCAAAGGCATAATACTGGGTCAAAAGGCTAGGATAGAGTGCACAATGTAGGGGCTGTCGAAGCCAGTATATGTACCCCGTTTGGCGTCGATATGGGTCATGTTTTGACAGTTCCTTCCAAAATGGGACATCGTTAAGGTGAGGCGGGGGGGTCCAAAAATTCAAAAGCATCTTCTCCGACTCTGTACTGTGCTTGACTTTAAAATGGTCACTGATTATTGAGGTAATCTCTGCTTATTCCTAAGAAAACTCTACTTGTTTTAAGAATGAAAAGTTAAAAGACAATGTCAGAAGGATGCTTGTAACAATATATATATATATATATATATATATATATATATATATATATATATATATATATATATTATGACGGAACGTCACACTTATTTGTAATAATTATTTGTATCTATGAAATTATCGGGTGTTTAATGTTCAACGCCATCTGTTATCAGTTATGTTAACTATTCTACATTATCCTTGGTTTCTTTTCATTAACTTAGTCATACAGATATTTGCATTCCTTAGTTTTCGTTACACTTGTAATTTGTATTTTTCTTTAGAGAGAACTATTCAGTGCAATGTTGAAAACATCTTTTTTCTTTTGCTTATCATTACTAGTGTTTTTGTGATATTACGTGTGAAAGTAATTATATTGGAATTTAAGTTTTTTTATTTAAGTATTAAATTATCGATAGTCTTTAGTGTTTAATTAAGATCCTGCTGGATTGGAGAAGTAATTAAAAGTGGTTAAAATAGAGGTGAAAATAAATAATACGTGAAGCAGACAAAAAGAATATTTTTGTTGGTGGTGATATTTTAAATTTATGAGGGATAATTGAGTGATTACAGACCAGCAACATCCCCACACCTAGCCACCAGGTAAGATTCACTCAAGTCCCGTCATAAGTGGGGGCCTGACCGGGATTGATCTAGTCTTTTTGTTTGTGACTATTTAAAGTGCAAAGAAACTTAAGTGCGTTGTTTATATAAGTGATAGTTATTTGTATTGACTGTTTTCTTTGTAATTTTCTTAACCATCCAATCCAGCATTTCATATCTTCACACGTACGCTGAATGGTTCTCTCACTCAAAATCGGTATCTGTAAAATAAAGGATAGACCAGTAATTAAATATTAATTGGTTGGGATCTGTGCTATTTAGCCCTTCTAACTCCCGCCTTATTTTACGAGCCAAAATCAAGGTTCTCTTCTGCCATAAACTACTTCTTACATGCATATTGTGCTTTTAATCTAGATATCATGTTTGTGCGCTATCGTGAGACCTTCGATCACTAATTGATCTCGGCCTTTATGTTGGCCATCCAATTTCAGTTAATCTATTTTTTAGACTGTGTATTCTATTTGCGGTCTCATTAAATTTGTCTTGAAATTGCAGTAAAATTCATTGAGTTATATCTTGGTGTCAAATGTGTCTATTTAAATTAATGGCATAACCTAGTGTGAATATAATACCTTGATATAATATCGCTCTATTAACATTACTTGGGGTAATCCTTCAGAATGTCGTTTAATTTGGAGAAATTTATGAACGATATAAAAGGGGAAATTTTGAGTTTACGTTATGCCAAGAAACAGGAATTATTGTCTGTAGCCCAGAGATGTGGTCTTGAGGTCGATCCAAAACATGTGAAAGCTGTCATTATTGGTAAAATCCTGCAATTCTTAATAGATAAGGGAATCATCGAAGATGATGAGGACGTCGATGAATTGCGATCCCTTACTGGAGCATATGCCACCCCTGGAATAGATCCAAATATTAAAAGTTTGCGTCTTCAAATACATTTGCAACAAGAACAACAGAAAACTGCTGCACTAGAACTTCAAAAGCAACAGGTAGAACTTCAAAAGCATCAGGAATTATTGGCATTGGAGTATGAACACAAGTGTAAAGTGGCTGAACTGGAGATACAAAAGGAACAGAAGTCGGCAAATATACAGATTAAGCTGAAAACTGATGGAGAGATACCCAGTCAGTTCGACATACTCAAAGCTAAAAAGCTACTTCCGGATTTTGATGAAAAGGACCCAGAGGTATTCTTTACAACGTTCGAAGACACTGCTAAAAACCTTGAAAAGTGGTCCTCAGGAGCAATGGGTAATGGTTGTCAGAAATCAGTTCAAAGGTAAGGCAGCATATGTAATCTCTCAGATGGTTAAAGTAAAGGAGTATGATGTGATTAAAAAGGCAGTTTTAGATGCTTATGCCATCACAGCTGAAGGTTATCGGCAACAGTTCCGCCACTCTTACAAAACGCCTTCACAAACTTTTGTTGAATTTTGTAATGACAAAGTTAGGCAATTTACAAAGTGGTTGCAAAAAGACAGGTGTTTCAGATTTTGAATCCTTACAAAATCTTATCTTAATGGAAGAGTTTATTAGGAAATTACCAGTAACATTGCCACATTCATTCTCGAAAGGGGAGGGAAACCATTTGTTGAAAGCAGCCAGTTTAGCTGATGATTACTAACTTGATCCATAAAACATATAAACCATTTAACAAATCTATTTCTTCATCATCCACAGCATATTGTTCCTATTGTAAGCAGGAAGGGCATCCCATAGAGAACTGTCCTAATCCTTCGTGCAAAAAGTCTGATGTTAGAAAGAATTCTCCGAACCCTAATAGGAAGGATAATAAGAAAACATTTCATGTTGCTGCTCAAGAATTAGATGAGGACGTCTTCAAACCTTTCACTTGTAAAGGCACCGTCAATGGTAATTCCAGTGACTTGCTTACGGGATACAGGATCCTCCCAAACTGTGGTAGCTCTGCCCTCACAGGACTTCAAAATGAGACATGAGTATGTTACCGTTTCTGACCTCAGTACCACCAAATCCATGCCTTTGGCAGAGGTGAATTTACAGTGTCCTTACTATCAAGGTAATGTTTTAATTGCAGTTTCACGAGATCCTTTGCCTTGTTCATCTATCCAGCTTTTAATTGGTAATGATCTTGCAGGGGCCATTGTTAATCCAGTAGTATCTGATCCTGATATTCTTATAGAAAATGAGTCCAATAAATTAAATAATGCTGTTATTCAAATGGCATCAATTAAACCAATTGTTATAGATAATGGCAATAGAGTAGAGAAGACATTAGACCTTATAAATATGACAAAATCAAACTTCAAGGACTTGCAGAATAAAGATCCTGTCCTTAAGGCTCTTTGGAAGAAAGTTGCAGACCCAGATGATAATCCCAAAACTCCTTACTTTTATCTTGATAAAGATTTGCTTTTTCGACATTTTAGGTCCTCCAAAGCACCAGCAACCACAACATGGTTTGACTGTCATCAACTTGTTGTGCCACTCTCTCTAGTTCCAGCTCTTCTTGAATTAGCCCACTCTCATGTGAACCACTTTGGAGTCAACAAGACTTACTCTACCTTGGCTGACGACTTCTTCTGGCCTGGGATGAAGAAGGACATTCACAGTTTTTATTAAAGCATGTCATCATTGCCAGACTACAGGCAAACCCAATGAGAGACTTCCACCAGCCTCCTCTTCAGCCCACCATATCCGTACCAAAGTTTCCATTTGAGAGGATTATCATAGATTGTGTTGGCCCAATGCCTAGGACTAAGCAAGGTAATGAGTATTTACTTACTGTTCTTTGCCCAACAACTAGATATCCCATAGCAGTGCCAATAAAGAATATAAATGCTAAAAACTATAACTGGTCAACTTGTCAAAATTTTCACAACCTATGGATTTCCAAAGACATTGCAATGTGATAGAGCACAAAACTTCACTAGTAAGCTTTTCAAAACAAGCTATGAGAGAATTCAATATTCATACATATATGCTTCTGCTTATCATCCCTAAAGTAACGGTGCACTAGAAAGGGTTCACCAAACTATTAAAAATCTACTTGGCAAGGAAGTAGGATGCAGAAACGTCAGAACAGTTGGGATAAAGACATTGATCTTCTGATGTATATTATACGAAGTGTACCACAAGAGTCCACTGGAGTGTCCCCTTTCGAAATAATGTTCGGAAGAAAGCCCCGAACCACTGTCAGTATGGGGTGAAGGAAAATCTAATTCACAACAAGGAAGAGGAGATTACAAACATTTTGTCATATCTACAGGACTTAAAAGATAAAATTGTATCACTTCATGTATTTGCTAATACTAATCTTTTGCATTCCCAGGAGAAGATGTCCCGCTTATATGAATCAAAAGGCAAAGCTTTCGTGTTTTTCAGCCATGAGATGAGGTGCTTGTCTATCATCCCATACCCGGTTCCCCTTTACGTGAAAAATTTATGGGACCTTACAAAGTGCTTCAAAGAATTTCTAAGGTAAACTATGTTCTCTCTACTCCTGATCGTAGACGATCAAAGCAACTAGTGCATGTGAATTTGTTGAAGGCATATCAAGCACCTACTCAAATGGTAAGTCATCTCACAAATTCTTCTGAGGCGAAAATACTACCACTAGAGGAAACTTCCACAGAATTGCTCCTAGATCTTCCTGAAGATGATCAACTAATTAACTGGAAAGACAACACCAACAGTCAGATTCTAAAATCCTTGCCCAGTTATTTTACCAGGAATACCATCTCCTCAGAGAAAATTACTATCTCAATTGCTCTCCAGGTTTCGTGATGTATGTTCTGACAACTTGCAGGGAAGTCAAACCATTCAACATGACATCGTCATCGAGTCAGGTGTTTACTCCATACGCCAGACTACTACCGTATGGTGGGCAAGAAGTTGGACTCGTTGAAACAAGAGGTACAGTATTTACTAGATAATGACCTTGCAGAACCAAGCACTTCACCATGGGCTTCACCCTGTCTCCTAGTACCTAAACCTAATAATCAACTAAGACTCTGTACGGATTATCGTAAGTTAAATAAGGTAACCGTAAAAGATTCATTCCCATTACCTAGAATCAATGATATCCTTGATAGCATTGGTAATAAGAAAATTCTTACACGGATAGACTTAATGAAAGGCTATTACCAAGTACCTCTAACTCAATCAGCTAAAGAAATCTCATCATTTATAACTCCATTTGGGTTATTCTCTATAAGGTCATGCCATTTGGTTTAACTAATGCGCCTGCCACCTTTCAAAGGATGATGTCAGAGGTAATAAGAAATATGAAAGACACTTACGTATATATGGATGACGTGGTGGTAGCTAGTGACGACTGGGACGAACACCTGCAGACCCTCGAAGAACTCTTCCATCGCTTCAGATCTTCAAGGTTAACAGTTAATTTGGCCAAGAGTGCCTTTGGGAGAGCTAAGGTAACTTATCTAGGGCACACCATCGGAGGTGGAAGTATAATGCCCAAGGACGCCAACATTGCAAGTATACTTGATTATCCCAATTCCAACAAACAAGAAAGAGTTAAAATCATTTCTAGGAATGACTTCATACTATTCTCGCTTTATTAGAACTACTCTGAAATCACAGCTGCTTTATATAATTTAACATCTCCAAAGATCTCTTTTATTGGGAAGAAAGCATCAACAGCTCTTTAATAATCTTAAAAGAGTATTTATATCTAAACCTATTCTTAAAGCCCCAAACTACAATAAAGATTTTTTACTCCGGTAGTAGATGCAAGCAATTCGTGATACGGTGCAGTACTACTACGATGTCATCAGCTTGCAAATCTGGAGATGAGCCGCCACTGGACTACTTGTTTCCAGTATCTTATTTCTCAGGCTCATTCAAAGGTTCACAAATTAGATGGGCAACCATAGAAAAAGGAGCTTTTGCCATCATAGCTGCTCTTCGTCACTTTGCTCCATATTTAGAATGCAACCACAAGGTCATCGTCTATACAGATCATCGACCTTTAACCTTCCTGGATAGATCACGACTACCTGAACGACAAATTGTTACGCTGGTCGTATTATCTAACAAGATATAATCTTGAGCTCCGAGCGATCCCAGGACATCAAAACAAAATTGCAGACGCATTCCATCCGACTTCCCCCGCTGTCCCCCTCATCCCAGCCATCCTAAGTAGGATGCTCTTTGGGGGAGGATCTATGACGGAACGTCCACACTTATTTGTAATAATTATTTGTATCTATGAAATTATCGGGTGTTTAATGTTCAACGCCATCTGTTATCAGTTATGTTAACTATTCTACATTATCCTTGGTTTCTTTTCATTAACTTAGTCATACAGATATTTGCATTCCTTAGTTTTCGTTACACTTGTAATTTGTATTTTTCTTTAGAGAGAACTATTCAGTGCAATGTTGAAAACATCTTTTTCTTTTGCTTATCATTACTAGTGTTTTTGTGATATTACGTGTGAAAGTATTATATTGGAATTTAAGTTTTTTATTTAAGTATTAAATTATCGATAGTCTTTAGTGTTTAATTAAGATCCTGCTGGATTGGGAGAAGTAATTAAAAGTGGTTAAAATAGAGGTGAAAATAAATAATACGTGAAGCAGACAAAAAAGAATATTTTTTGTTGGTGGTGATATTTTAAATTTATGAGGGATAATTGAGTGATTACAGACCAGCAACATCCCCACACCTAGCCACCATGTAAGATTCACTTCAGTCCCGTCATAATATATATATATATATAAATATATATATATATATATATATATATATATATATATATATATATATATAATATATATATATATCTATATATATATATATTATATATATATATATATATATGTAATGGGGAGATTCCCGCAGTTACATTAGGTAAGCGTGTAGCAACGAACGTCAGGCAAACCAACACACAGTATTACACACTGCCTCTCTCTCTCTCTCATCTCTCTCTCTCTCTCTCTCTCTGCTCTCTCTCGCTCTCTAGCACCGACACCTCTCTCTCTCTAAGCAATCTCTCTCTCTCCACTCTCCACCTCTTTCTCATCCATTTAACAGGTAATGAAAATGATGAGAATTGCATCATAACATAAACATTTATTAACAACGAATAAATAATTAACTAACTCAAAAAACCCGAACAGTAAAATATATATATATATATAATATATATATATATATATATATATATATATGTATATATATATATATATATGTGTGTGTGTGTGTGTGTGTAATGTTTTAAATAGCTCGTGATTCAATGAATAAATTAGACACTATATTAGAAGGCGAGATCCACCGTTAGTATCATCTTTAATAAAACAAGTAATGTGTAGAAATTTAGACCAGAGATTTACACCACATTTAGGTACATTCAGTTGCACATTGTAGGATTTTTGACTTCGAGGAGCTTCCACGGAATTATATTCCTCTAAGATTTTATCTGGTCAGTGTAAATTGTTACTTAACATTCATTGATGTTCCTCCCATTGTATTTCCGCGGAAGATTCTATCACAGTGGTTTCCAGCGTTTGTTTGCCACATTGTGATCAGGGCTATTTGTCTTCCCTTAGGCAGGCCTTGTCTTTCTTAGTTTGTTCCCAGGATTCCCAGAAGCTGGTAGGCTCTGGATTCTGAAGTTGCTATCCTAAATCCTATCAACATTGTATACCCTAAAAATGGGGCCAAGTAGAATAAATAACAACTTTTATGAGCAATTAGAACCTAAATACTGACACTGAATGTTGCACACAACACCCGACATTTCTTTTTATCAAGCTGTTACTTTATATGTAAATATATATATGTATATAGATATATATGTGCGTTTGCACGTTTACACAAAAACACAAACACGCATATATGTGAGTGTTTGTGTGTGTGTGTGGGTTTATGTAATGTATATACACTTTATACACATTGCTTTTCATTCTTTTTAAATATATATGTTTACATCCCAACCAGTGCCTCATTTTTATTAAGATGTCACTGGGCTGTAACTATAAGTTATGTGGTTCTTGTGAAGCCCTTGTCTTCTGCAAAATGGGGATTTATCGCTTCCGACATGTTGTTAAGGCTAACGAACCCTTTCGTGAGATCCACTGTCGAACAGAAAAGTTTATTGCGCAGAACTTTCTATCCCCTTACTGAGAAAAATCGGCAATCGAAATTAACCAGCATCGGTTTTGAGAGAAAATTTTTATTATATTATTATTATTATTATTATTATTATTATTATTATTATTATTATTATTATTATTATTATTATTATTATTAATTATTATTATTATTATTATTATTATTATTATTATATTTCAGATTATCGTTTTCATTTTTATTGCGGCTATTATAGATATTTTAAAGATATTTCTCGATTAGATCCTTTTTCTAAAAAATAAATAAATAAATAAATAAATAAAAAAAATCACTTCTTACCAAACTGATGTAGTCGAGGTAAACATCTATATTTTGTATATAATAGCCAGAAAGGTTTCCATTGAAATCCCAACTGGCAACGCCAGTAAATCTCGACCTGTCCTTACCTCTCCCATTTTTTATTCACATCCCAGATCCATTCATTACCCTTAACTTTTCTGAAAGGTCTGTTGAAGTCTTAATATATTGCAAGTTAGAGAATGTAATTTTTCAAGTAAGCTGTAGATTTAGATTTTTTTTTTCTGCTATAGAAGCAGGACTTCTTGATCTAATTAAATTTCGGTATATTGTAAGCCTGAGAATTAATACATTATGTTTTAGTATATATCTTTTGTTCTGTTTTGATATTTAGTATGTTTAACCATCACTCCAATATTCTTTTATCGGATGTCCGGCGCCAGTGGCCGGGGCAATATTGATAACTTCCAATTCCTACATCAAACACCCGCACACAGGACATAAATTGTATATGATAATTCATTTTTCATTATGTTCTTGTTATTCAATAATGCTTTATTGTAGATCGTTATTGATCTTCCCAAATCAGCGCCGATTTCAAAAATGTACACAAAGAGCAAAAAAAAAAAAAAACAAATTGAAATACTTTTTATCAAATTGTGAATATATATATATATATACATATATATATATATATATATATATATATATATATAAATATATATATTTATATATATATATATATTAATATATATAATATATACGTAATATATATACATATATATAATATATATATCTCATATATATATAAATATATACGTAATATATCACATATATAAGATATATATAGATATATATATCTATATATATACATATATATTCCAATTTGATGAAAAGTATTTAATTTGTATCTTTTTTGTGCATCTTTGTGACATTTTGAAATGGCGCTGCTTGGAAGATCTATAACGATCTACATAAAGCGTTATTGAATAACAAGAATATTACACATCACCAAGGGTAGAAAGATAAGAGATTCGGCGGTTTCGACTCTATCTCAAAGTTATTGGCAAAGGACTGGCACATAGTAGTAAAAATCCCAATGGATAATATATATATATATATATATATATATATATATATATATATATATATATATATATATATATATATATATATATATATATATATATATATACACATATATATCTGGTTTTCAACGCAAATAATTTATTTTCTAAAGGAAATTACTTGCTTTGTAGTAGGATGACACTCAATTTGGTATATTCTGTGATGTTAATAATTATCACTGTCAGTTATTGCATTAAGAAACATATGAGATAATTGTCAGGATTGCGTGAGCAGATAACGAACGAGCGATCACGCAGCTGGTGATAAAATGTCGATGAAGTTCTCGGTAGCTACGTGTTTTGCCCTGATGTCATTTCCAGAGTGTTCCCAGTTCCTTGTATTGCACAGCGAAATAACCTTTGTATTAAAAGATAAAATTTTTCGTGTTGATATAATTATATTTATGGATGGACGAAATGGATGTCTGTTGGTATATGTCTGTGATTTTGTATACAATGATGTTCTATGTATATGCTGTGTAAATAATTGCCTACTTTAGTCTCGTTTTTTTATTTTGTCTAATTTCGTTTTTCAGAACAGAACCATTGGACAGATAGACACAAATTTTAAAGCCAATTTTATCAAGTGTGTTGGAAATTATTCTTACTATCCAGTTAAAAAATAATTTTTTTTTCGTGGAATCAGTATAGTGCAAAAACAATTTTCTGACATTTTGTTGTCTTGATCTTCCTTTTATTTCGTATCGGAAGTAACTATCCAATTCATATTCTACCAAGAGCACTCAAGCTGCAGTATCCTATCTCGTGAAATAGTAATGTCATCTCATATATCATTTTTAAAATTAGATACCGATGTTGTCTAAAATTAAAGTGCCACAGTCGATGACCCTTTTGGACTTCCAGATCAGTGGACCGGTTTATTACGTTGCGGTAGAAACTGGCTACGGTCTTTATATCAGAGAGTGTGGGGAGATATGTTATGTGTTGAATGGGTGGGAAAGTTTCCGCAACCTTTTGTTCGGGTTAAATAGATTTATTTTAGGACGTAAAAGTTTTGTATTTCCGGAAAATGTACAAATGAGTATTTGGGTTTATTCTAATGCATTTTGTTGATTCTCCCTCCTAGGATTTTAGGTTAACACAGGTTGTCTGAATGTGTCCAACATGGGGAGGAAATCCGTGTTCAGTGATAGACTGGGCGTTGTCCCTTCTTCCTCCTATATAGCAGTCTAATATTGGTTGGATGTGGAGCTGAAATTTTATTAGTTGGGCCATATTTGCGAAAACTGACACTCATTGAAAGTGATTGCTTGGCGACAAGAATTAGTTTTGTAATTGAATTACTACGAAAACTTCAGAGGTAGACGGGAAGCCTCCAAGTACCACATGTTTATGTGGTGAGCTCTCTTGAGTGTTAGTGAAGTGTACAAGTTTATTAGTAATGAAACAACGGAAGCATTGAGATGCATTGTTTGCAGATAAGTATTTGTGTATATGTATGTGTAGCGAACGAATGGAAAGTATAGACATTCAGTAACGTAGAAAAAAATGCCAAAAAAGTTAGTGTTTGTTAAAGGAGGGATCACGGTGTTTTGAGATAGTTCGGTCATGTTGAGAGAATGGAGGGAGTGTTGCAACAGAAGAGGAAAGGTAGGCCTATAAACTGCAGGCCGTTTCATTCATGGTTCGGCATTTAGGGAACAAATATGACAGCAAACATTACAACACTCCAATAGGAGTCCTGCATGAATTAACAATATTATAATAAATTCTATTTCGTCGGCGCTCATTGATTACTACTTTAATAGACTGCCGTAATTGTGTGTGTGTGTATATATATATATATATATATATATATATATATATATATATATATATATATATATATATGTATACATATATATTTTTTATTTTTCACTTTACGTGTTGGGTAAATCAAATTCAGTATTTAGGGTTATTTGTTATTGATAGCATTATATATATATATATATATATATATATATATATTATATATATATATATATAGATATAGATATATTTATATCTATATCTATATATGTATATATATAGTATATATATATATCTCTATATATATCGTCTATATATATATATATGAATAATGATCACATGACCGTGATTCATATAGATCATTCGAGCTACAAATGTCCTTTAATATCTGGTTCGCTCTACCTCGGAATTGATATATTTTCATATATGTACCGAAGGGAAATTATTTTAGTTGATAATAATTGGATCGAACCACCGTCCAGTCGGACGGGAACGAAATCAGGACGGCCTAGTGACGTTATCGAGTCGGCCGCCTCGATAACGTCACTAGGGCCGTCCTGACTTCGTTCCCGCCCGACTGGACGGTGGTTCGATCCCATGAGGGGACGAAATTATTATCAACTAAAAAAAACAAAAAATTCCCCTTCGGTACATATGAAAATATATCAATTCCGAGGTAGAGCGAATCAGATATTAAAGGACATTTGTAGCTCGAATTGATATATATATATATATATATATATATATATATATATATATATTAAATGGACATTTGTAGCTCGAATGATTTATATATGATTCGCTCTACCCATCGGAAACTTGATATATTTTCATATAAGTACCCGAAGGGGGAACTTTTTTTAGTGACCGAAGGGGAATTTTTTAGTTGAATTTTTTAATAATTTCGTCCTCTCATGGATCGAACCACCGTCCAGTCGGGCGGGAACGGAGTCAGGGACGGCCCTAGTGACGTTATCGAGTCGGCCGACTCGATAACGTCACTAAGCCGTCCTGATTTCGTTCCCGTCCGACTGGACGGTGGTTCGATCCAATTATTATCAACTAAAATAATTCCCCTTCGGTACATATATGAAAATATATCAATTCCGAGGTAGAGCGAACCAGATATTAAAGGACATTTGTAGCTCGAATGATCTATATGAATCACGTTATGTGATTCATATAGATCATTCTATATGAATCATAATAGAAATATTATTTTTATTTTAACGGCTGTGTAAAATTCCATATTGGTATCAGTTTATACAAGGCAGAGAATTATCATTTCACTTAGACTTAATGCAAAATGTTGCTTGCAACATTTATAGAGCAGCTTTCTAACACAGCCCAGAATGAGTGAAATTAATGAATTTGCCCCGAGGTATGCATACATTAGTTGTATTAACTAGACCAAAGAAGCTAAAGTTATGATGCTCTAGGCAAACGTCTTTTGAAATACTGAAAATTATATACTTTATATGCAAGGACACTATAACACAAACATAGGCAAACGCACACGCATACACATACTCACACATATATGTATATATATTACCATATTATATATATATACATATATATATATATATATATATATATATATATATAATTAATATATTTATATATATATATATATATATATATATATATATATATATATATATGTATATATATATATATAATATGGTAATATATATACATATATGTGTGAGTATGTGTATGCGTGTGCGTTTGCCTATGTTTGTGTTATAGTGTCCTTGCATATAAAGTATATAATTTTCAGTATTTCAAAAGACGTTTGCCTAGAGCATCATAACTTTAGCTTCTTTGGTCTAGTTAATACAACTAATGTATGCATACCTCGGGGCAAATTCATTAATTTCACTCATTCTGGGCTGTGCTAGAAACTGCTCTATAAATGTTGCAAGCAACATTTTGCATTGAGTCTAAGTGAAATGATAATTCTCTGCCTTGTATAAACTGATACCAATATGGAATTTTACACAGCCGTTAAAATAAAAAAATAATATATTTTTTGATTACGAGCTCGTTGGCGCGTCCTACTAGCTGTGGAACCCGGGCTGCTGTCTCCCCCACCCTGGCCGGATAAACGGGCTTGCAGGGGAAGGGTGGATGTCTCCCCTATCCTCCCGTTCCCTTGCCTACCCCGCCCCCACACGGCGTGGACAAACCGATTTGCAGGGGCTGGGTGGCTATATCATGTCTCACCTAGTGCTTCCCCTGGGGAGCGGGGTGGGGGTTGGGGGGGGGGGGGGCGGCGTTGGTTAGGGACAGTCAAATCAGATCCTCTCAGATTTTTGTAATTTATGTTTATAGTCAGGTTGATTTACGTATAGTTGGAAGAAAAAATAATTTGATATTTATGACGTATTTAGGATACATTGTCGCTTCTTGAAGAATAAAAGTTTGTGGAAAAATTTAAATAAAGGTCTTTATCGACTCCGCCAACAATTGAGGTATAAGTTGATACCGATTCCGATCTTACAAATCACTGTCGAACTCAGGTATTTGTAATTAAAATCTATATCCACCAAATTCTGCCTATAACTTAATGTGCATTATATATATATATATATATATATATATATATATATATTATATATATATATATATATATATATTGTAATCCATAATTACTTTAAATATTTTGTTCGTGGTTTATGTCATTTGTTTTAATTAAGTCACGAAAAGTTCTCTTGAAACATTCTTTTATCCCCGGCCAAGGTTTTGTTTGTGTTCATTTGTATAATGTTTATTTACCATATTTTTTTTTGTTTTTTTTGCCTTTCATTTGTTTCTGGTGGAGCGAAACTACCCGTCTTCAGTGCTTCGCTTGTTCGAACTGCCCCCATTACGTGGTTATGCTTTCGCTCTCTCTCTCCCTTTACCTGGAAGTGCGTTTTGGGCAGCGGGGCAGAGAGTATCGGCTCCCCAACAGAGGAGGTCTTGCAGCATATTTTTTTTTCACGGCTTAATTAGCGAAAGATATTTGTTCCTGATCTTGCAGCTACCATTGAATTTGAGAGGCTCCTGCCAATGAATTTTAGCCTCACTTAAAAGCATTGCTGTTGCTTTTGTGCTGCTGCTTGCCACTTCTGCTGCTGTTGCCGTGTTTGACCTCCTGGAGTCGTCAGGAGGCCTTCTAGTGGCGAAGAACGGTAAGCGGACCGTATATGTTCTTCCCCCGTCTGCTTACATAATATACAATTTACGTTGCCCTGGTGATCCCCTCGGTGCAAGAACACCCCTAGTGATCCGGAGTAGGACAATCGCTGTTGATGCGTTATAATCTTTGATTACGAATTCGGTGTGGTCTTTTGAGAATTCTTCAGCTATTTCTTCATTACCTCTTCAGTGTATATTATCGTCAATTTAGGACATATTATTATAAGGTGTATTATGGTTAATAATTATTGTAAAATTGATTAGGTTTAAGGTTTACTTCACTCTGCAACTCCAACTATCGTATGCTAGGGAAAGTGTGTTTTTTCTGCCTCCTACACCTTTCTTTCTCTTCGACTGAGGTATAAAAGTTAGGTTAGGGCGCGTGATGGTTCGAGTGTTTTTATTGTAAAGTAGCGTATGTGTTTTTTCCAGTTCCTAAGAAAGCTTTTCGAGGACTACTTTTTTTGTAATTTTAGACTATTTTGTTAATTAAATTTATTGTTAAGTTTGATTCAGTGTTTTTTGTATCCCTCTTTGAGAGTTATTTTACTTTGTGGATTTTGTGTCGCTGCTGGTTCTTGCCTGGTATTTTGGCACTGAGTCAGTCTGGAAAAAGAACCCTGGATAAATATAATCAATCTTAAGTTCATAACATAATTTTGGCGACCTTGCCAGGATCCAGTTTAGCGGCATAATTTTCAACTGTAAACGGCTCTCGGAGAGGTGGTCAAGCCACTGAACGTATTTAGAGTGATTATTTCTATTTAATTAATTCAGGATGCATTATTTTGAGAGTGAAGAAGCTGAGGTAGCAAACTTTTTGGCTAGTCCTAACTGGGAAGAGGATCTGTTTGAACTAAAAAGGGATCAATTGTGGTTGATTGCAGAGTTCTTGGATTTAAGTTTGGCCACTGAGGTTAAGAAGGGACCGTTGTTATTTGAGGTCTTGAAGGCCGCGAGGATATATAGAGAGACTCTTGATAGGAAGGATGCTCTGGAAAGTAGTAGGCTGGATGAGAGTAAGCCTGAGGAGATAGAGGAACTGGAAGGTGGAGGTAAAGAAAATCCTATTGATAGTGGTGATGACCATTTGGAAATTTTGAGAGAAAAAACCAAGATGAAGGAACTGGAGTTTAAAGCTCTCCAACTTAGAGCCGATGAAAGGGCAAAAGAAAGAGAGCATGAAATTGAGGTGCTTAAATTACAGATTAAGTTGAATCAGGGAAAGAATGGTAGTTGTTTATAATAATTCTAGTGTTGATGAAACAAGGTTTAATATGTTCGCTGCGTTAAAACTGGTACCACACTTTTCCGAGGAGGAGGTCAATGATTTTTTTGTTTTTTGTGTCATTTGAGAAAATTGCTAAGAAGCTTGCTTGGCCAAAGGATATGTGGACAACATTAGTTCAGTGTCGTTTGGTGGGCAAAGCTCAAATGGGTTTATAATAACTTCTTAGAATGACGATCTCTCCGCGGATTACGACATCGTAAAAAGTATTGTGCTGAAAGCCTTATGATTTGGTGCCCTAAGCATACAGGCAGAAGTTTCGTAATCTGCGGAAGGATCTTGACGTCACCTATGTTGAGTTTGCTCGAAAGAAAGTTCAGTTTCTCGATGACTGGCTGAAGTCAAAAGAAGTAGACAATTTTGTTAAACTGAAAGAGCTCCTTCTGGCAGAGGAATTTAAGAGGAACGTGAGTCGTGACTTGCGAATTCATTTGGAGGAGTTGAAGCTCGACTCCATTCAGGAAATAGCAGTTGCTTCCGACGAGTATGCACTTACCCATCGGGAGGAACCCCTTAGGAAAAGGATTAATCAGGATAGGTTCTCACCCCATGAATATAATACACGTAGTAATAATCGTCAGGCTTCTAGAGGAACATTAAGGTCAAATAATGACGAGTCAGAAAAACTATCTAATCAAGACAGAAATGTAAGCGGCTCGCGTAGTTTCGTAAACAGTCGTAGATCGGTTAATGGTAGTGGTAGTAGTGGTAGAAATTTTGGTGGTAGTAGTAGTAGTGTGAAGTGTTATTGGTGCCACAAGACGGGGCACGTTAAGGCTAATTGTTACGGTTGGAAAAACTTTCAGGAGAGGAGGTCTAATCCAGTAAACATTGTTGTAGCTGAAAAAACAGAAAACTTAAAGCAAAGTATGGAACAGGAAAAGTGACTAAAATTTAAGAGGTATATTTCTGACGGGTCTGTGTTTGTTGGTAACAATGAAAAAACAAAGGTTTGTTTAAAGGTATTACGGGACTCTGGAGCAGCACAGTCTCTCATATTAAAAACTGCTGTTCCGAAGGATTTTGTATTTTCCAACGATGAATTTGTGGTGTTGGGTGGTTTCCCGAACTCTATTACGTCTTGTCCTTTAGAGAAGTTTAATATTCACACCAAGTATTTTAAAGGGACTGCTAAACTGGCTGTGGTAGACAGTTTGCCAGTTCCCGGTATTCACCTCCTCTTAGGGAATGATTTGGCTGAAGGTGAAGGTGCAGTTGATAATATATGTCCAATTTTGACTCTCCTGAATGTGACTTGTGAAGGCGATGATATTGAAACTAATTTTTATAAGCCTGTCTCTGTAGTAACCCGATCTAGAGCTCGGGAGATGGATCTCGAGGAAGTTGACTTAGATTTATATCAAGTAGACAGACAAATGACTGACATGAGGACTGGTAGTAGTAATAAGAAAATCATTAATTGGGATGACGTTAACTGGGACGCTAAGGCGTTCAAAATGGCACAGAGTAAGGAGTTTTCTAATTTAGAACTCGGCAATCCCGAGGATTTGACGAAACCAGTATTCGTCAAAGAGAGAGGTTTGCTCTACAGGTTGAGCAGGTCGGCTAATGCACCTGCCCACCAGGTAGAGTCGTGCAGACAATTGGTTGTCCCGGAAAGGTACCGAATAAATTGATGTATTTAGCACATGAAAATGATTTGTCGGGACATTTTGGTGTTAGGAAAACCTTTCAGAAGGTTGCTGAACATTTCTTTTGGCCTGGGATGCGTCAGGACATTAAGAGACACGTATTATCCTGTGATGTGTGCCAGTTGGTGGGGAAACCTAACCAGAAAATACCCAAGGCTCCCTTAATTCCTATACCCTCCGTGGGCGAACCCTTTCGGGAAGTGATAATTGACGTAGTGGGTCCCCTGCCGCGGACGCGCGGTGGGAATGAATATATATTGTCTATTGTTGATAGAATGTCTCGCTTCCCTGAGGCAATCCCATTGAGGAGTATACGGTCCGAAAAGGTGGTTGAAGTGTGGTTGGTTTCTTTACCAGATTTGGTTTTCCTAAGGTAATTCAGAGTGACTGTGGCACTAATTTCACGAGTAGGTATTTTGAAAAGAAAATGACGAGTTTGGTATTAAACACGTGAAGTCTGCACCGTATCACCCGGAAAGCCAAGGCCAGGTGGAAAGGTTCCACCAAACCTTGAAGTCTGTGTTGAAAAAATTTTGTTTAGAGACTGGGAATGATTGGGAATGAAGGAATTACCTTACGCATTGTTTGCAATACGATCGATCCCCAATGAGTCTGTGGGTCTCTCTCCTTTCCAGCTTATTTTTGGTCACTGTGTTCGAGGCCCATTAGATGTGGTGAGAGAACACTGGGAAGGAGAGACTCCCGAAATTAATGTATTGGATTATTTTTCAGATTTGCAGGAGAAATTGCTTAGAGCACGGTCTTTTGCTCAGGAACATTTGGCGAAAGCCCAGGCCTCGATGAAATTGAAGTATGACGTTTAAAACACGAGATAGGCTATTTAATGTAGGTGACAAGGTGTTGTTTTACTTCCTATGCCTGGCAATCCCCTGAAGGCGGAATTCTCAGGTCCGTGGAAGGTTCTGAAGAAAATTAACAATGTAAATTACCTGATTGAAACTCCTGATAGGAGAAGAAAAACCCGTATTTGCCATGTTAATATGATAAAATCTTTTATTGACAGGTCTGTAGAAGAGTCTGTAGTACCTATTTCTGTTGTTAGTGTAGAAAATGAACAGTTTATGGGCGATAAATTTGCTGTTAGCCCAAGTGGTTTGGAAAATAATTCTGATGTTTTAAATAATCTGAATACTAAATTTCAGCACTTAGATGCAGAAAAAGCTGCACCTCTAATTAATTTGGGGGGGGGAGGGGGGGGGGTTTAACGAATATAAAGATCTCTTTCAGGATGCACCTGGTAGGACCCATATTTTACAACACGACGTTGACGTTGGGGAGGCTCAGCCTATTAAGCAATGTCCATATAGACTGAACCCCCTCAAGAGAGAAATAGTCAGGAAGGAAGTCAAATACATGCTAGACCATAACCTCATTAAACCGAGGCTGCAGTCCTTGGAGCTCCCCTGTAGTTTTGGTTAAGAAGGAGGATGGTCAGCCTAGGATGTGTTTTGACTACCGCAAGGTCAACTCTGTAACAAAAACGGACTCGTTCCCTTTGCCCAGGGTGGAAGACTGTATAGATAGAGTGGGATCTGCCCGTTATATTAGTAAATTTGACCTGTTAAAAGGATATTGGCAGGTCGGTCTTGCACCCCGGGCAAGGAAAATATCGGCCTTTGTGACTGGTGACGGCCTCTATGAATGTGAGGTGATGCCTTTTGGCATGAAGAATGCCGCCGCTACCTTCCAGAGGCTGATGAACTTCATTACCTGTGAACTGGAGGGTTGTGTTGTATATATTGACGACCTTGTGATTTACAGTGACGATTGGGAAACTCATCTTAAGAGGATAAGAGCGCTATTCGAGGTGCTGAGGAGGGCTGGTCTGGTGATAAATTTAAAGAGTGATTTTGCTCAAGCGAAGGTGGTTTATTTAGGACATGAAATTGGCTTGGGTAAGATCGCTCCTAAGAGAGCGAATGTTGAGGCAGTTACAGCCTTCCCAGCTCCTCGAAACAAGAGAGGTATTCGTAGATTTTTGGGTCTAGTTGGTTATTATAGAAAGTTTATTAAAAATTTTTCTGATCTTGCTAATCCCTTAACAAATTTGTTAAAGAAAGATGTAAAATTTATGTGGAATAACGAGTGTCAGGATGCATTTGAAAAATTTGAAAGGTACTTTAATAACCATCTTTGTCCTTTACGTTCTCCCGATTTTTCCTTGCCTTTTTTGTTTGGCTACAGATGCCAGTGACACAGGTTTAGGTGCTGTCTTGCTGCAGGAGGGTGAAAATGGCACCTCGCATCCAGTCGCCTACTTTTCCAAGAAGTTGTTACCGGCAGAGAGACGTTACTCAACAATTGAGAAAGAGGCTTTATGCTTAGTGAAAGCCATCATACATTTTGAAGTGTATTTATCTTCCTCAGTATGTCCAATAAAGGTCTTTACGGATCATAATCCCTTAATTTTTATTAATAAATTTAAAGATAAAAATCAACGTATTTTGCGCTGGAGTCTTTTACTCCAAGAATATAACCTTTCTATTTGTCACGTGGCTGGAAAAGACAACGTAGTCCCTGATGTTCTTTCTAGGACATTCGGTAATGAAAAGGATGTTGTGGCTATCCAAGAGTAGTTGTGTAAGGGTAAAGGACTCTGCATCAATCCCATTTGAGCAATTGTTTTTTTTTTTTTTCGTCAGGTGTTGGGAAGATTTCTTAATATAAGTTTGAGGTTCACATTATTTATATATAATCTTGAGAGTTTATATTAGTAATGTTTAAGGATAGTGGTTTTGGGTTTATGAAATATTTGTTTTTGATATCTGCATTTACTTTTGTATGACTGAAATGAAAATTTTACTAAATATATTTTTTCCTATTTTGCTTTTAAAGCACAATGCTCATATTTTTGCTTGCATTACAAATTACTTTAATATTGGCTAGGAGTTACCTTTCTAAAAAAAAAAAAAAATAATAAATTATTTTTTTTTCCTTGTCCCGGGGAGCTGTAATCCATAATTACTTTAAATATTTTGTTCGTGGTTTATGTCATTTGTTTTAATTAAGTCACGAAAAGTTCTCTTGAAACATTCTTTTATCCCCGGCCAAGGTTTTGTTTTTTTTGTTTGTGTTCATTTGTATAATGTTTATTTACCATATTTTTTTTTTGCCATTTCATGTTTGGGTTGTTTTGTGGATCGAACTACCGTCTTCAGTGCTTCGCTTGTCGAACTGCCCCAATTACGTGGTTATGCTTTCGCTCTCTCTCTCCCTTTCCCACCTGAGTGCGTTTTTGGGCACGGGGCAGAGAGTATCGGCTCCCCAACAGAGGAGGTCTTGCAGCATATTTTTTTCACGGCTTAATTAGCGAAAGATATTTGTTCCTGATCTTGCAGCTACCATTGAATTTGAGAGGCTCCTGCCAATGAATTTTAGCCTCACTTAAAAGCATTGCTGTTGCTTTTGTGCTGCTGCTTGCCACTTCTGCTGGCTGTTGCCGTGTGTTTGACCTCCTGGAGTCGTCAGGAGGCCTTCTAGTGGCGAAGAACGGTAAGCGGACCGTATATGTTCTTCCCCCATCTGCTTACATAATATACAATTTACGTTGCCCTGGTGATCCCCTCGGTGCAAGAACACCCCTAGTGATCCGGAGTAGGACAATCGCTGTTGATGCGTTATAATCTTTGATTACGAATTCGGTGTGGTCTTTTGAGAATTCTTCAGCTATTTCTTCATTACCTCTTCAGTGTATATTATCGTCAATTTAGGACATATTATTATAAGGTGTATTATGGTTAATAATTATTGTAAAATTGATTAGGTTTAAGGTTTACTTCACTCTGCAACTCCAACTATCGTATGCTAGGGAAAGTGTGTTTTTTCTGCCTCCTACACCTTTCTTTCTCTTCGACTGAGGTATAAAAGTTAGGTAGGCGCGTGATGGTTCGAGTGTTATTATTGTAAAGTAGCGTATGTGTTTTCCAGTTCCTAAGAAAGCTTTTCGAGGACTACTTTTTGTAATTTAAGACTATTTTTGTTAATTAAATTAAAAAAAAATTTATTGTTAAGTTTGATTCGTGTTTTTGTATCCCTCTTTGAGAGTTATTTTACTTTGTGGATTTTGTGTCGCTGCTGGTTCTTGCCTGGTATTTTGGCACTGAGTCAGTCTGGAAAAAGAACCCTGGATAAATATAATCAATCTTAAGTTCATAACAATATCCATATATATATATATATATATATATATATATATATATATATATATATATATATATATTTATAAGCCACAATGCCTCTTAAAGTCACCGTTTCTTCACATTTTGGAAACGCTTGTCACTATTAAGCCTAGAACCAATTTAAATAAGAAATGAAGTTATTCTGATGCCAAGGCGAGACTCGATCCCGCCCGGGCAGTAGAATAGCTTAATTTCTTACTTAATTAAGTCCCAGACTTAGTTGCGACAAACGCTTCCAAAATGTGAAGAAACCAAGAAGTTAATAAGGCATTGCGTCGAATAAATATTGCATACGTAACGGGTAAAGAATCATCGATAGATAATAAATATACATATATATGCAACATCCGCGACGGGGTGTTCCTTACCTGGAAAGGACACTGAACGTAGCGTTGGCCAACATGAAAGAGTATTCTTAATAATACACACAAAGACAATTCCAAATTAGCGTAGGCAACTGATTTAAACTTTATTCTAGGAAACAAGCAAGTCTCTATCTATCAAAGGAAATTGGGTTAATAAACCAAAATTAAACCCAGATAAACCTTAAATAGGGAGAACGGATTGTTCTCCAGCAACACATGGGAAACTTAAACAATCCCAAAATCTATAAAACCATATTGATTCAAAACTCGTATAGAAAATAGAACACCTTCATGCGAAAATGAAACATAGTCATATAGTCTATTCGCGTTTTCCTCCAGTAATCAAGCATCTTCATGGGGCTCATTTTAAGTTCCTGTCGGAAGGAAGACATGGTCCCCAATAAAATTTAAGAATATGTAAGACATCAAATAAAAAGAAAAAGGCATAATGTAATACTCACAGAAAAGAAGGTTTTAAAAAGGTAGTGAACAAAAAGTCATGAGTACTACAACAAGCAGGGTTTAATGGCATAGACAAACGCACCAACTCCCTAACAGGACACTCTCCCTTAGTGTGACGTCACTGGCACGTAACGAATTCTATGAGGAGAAAGATTCCATTACGTCACGCATCCTCTGACAATCTAAGCGATGGACACACACACATCGCGACGATCACGTTGCTCTCACACCTCCGATCATGCTCAAAAGCCATCCATGTTTGGAGAGTGTGGAACACCACTGAGTGTTGACTGCTATCATTTCGGAGAATGTAGCATCAACATATAAACTGTTTTTCACATCAACTTTCGATCTCCCGAACTGAGATTCTGCAAACCAAGGTGCTATCTCTTCACAGAGCAGCAAACACACACACACGTATATATATATATATATATATATATATATATATATATATATATATATATATATATATATATATATATATATATATATATATATATATATATATATATATATATATATATATATATATATATATATATATATATATATATATGTCGGTGGAACACTTTCTTGTGTGTTTATTTCTACATACAAATACACATACACGCGAGTTAAGTTTTGTAAAGTATATAAATTTTTAATTTGTAATAACTTATTTCCTGGTTTTTATCTTGCATTATTGTTATTTTGTGTTCTGGAAAAAGCTGCGATGATTAAAAGGAATTCTCTTCTAAAATGATGCCAAAGTAGCAATAATAACTTTGAAACTAATGACAGACAGACTAGTCAGATGAATAATGACTGAGGAAATTCTGTATACGGAATCATAATTCTTTTTTGCATATATTTCCTTGTGTTTTAATGCATAATAGCTTCCATAGATAGCTTAAAGGTATATATTATTTAACGGCAATTTATCGTAGGTTTGCCTGGTGTGAAAAAAACAATTGTATATGTGATGCTTCGTTTTTAGTAAATATTTGATTATGGAAACGATTCTGTTAGGTTGAATTTATATCGTGATTGTATTCTTTGTTTTTCCCCATTTCAAATGATAAATGACATTTGTTCAGCTTTAAATGGTCACCAAAATGGGTATCCAAGCTTGAGAACTAACTTTACACAGTACGCTCAAAGAGAAATACTGTATTTGTTCAACGCAAACGCGGTCAACGAGATTGGAGCACCACTGTCGGGGTGCACATTTGGTTTTATATAAATATTATTGTAATTATTATTATTATTATTGTTGCTCAAGATGGATATACTATGTTCATATGAATTAGGAACGAAAGATTTTAATTTGCTGAAAAAAGGTTCCCTCAAACTTGAATCTGTAGAGAAAAAGGTCGATGGTGTGACAAATAGATTCGAAATTATAATGAACATTACGATAGGAGTCACTGGGAAGGAAATAAACTATATTAATGAAGGCAGAGGACATTAGTAATTGAAATTAGAATTGCTACAACCAGCGTTTATTTGTTGATAGTGTGAAATTGTGGCTTACAACTGAATACATATTGTGACATCACCAGCATATAGTAAGGACATTGGAGGATTCCCTTTATAGAAAAAAAAAAAAAAAACTATTGAGATGACTATATGTCTGTACGTCCGCATTTGTTATATCCGCCTTCAGATCTTAAAAACTAATGAGGTTAGAGGGCTGCAAATTGGTATGTTGATCATCTACCCTCCGATCATCACGCATACATACCAAATTGCGGCCCCCTAGCCTCAGTAGTTTTGATTTTATTTTAAGTTAAAGTTAGCCATGATCGTGAATCTGGCACAGTTATAGGTTCCAACAACACAGGCCATCCCTGGGCCGTGGTTGGAAGTTTTATGGGCCGCTAGTGAGAGTTTCGTACATTATACAATGTACAGAAAACTCGATTGCGCTGAAGAAACTTGTGCGCATTTTTTACTTGTTTTTATTTGCAATTAAAGCTCACGGATGGTTCAAATAACATCTGATGTTTTTTGGAGACTGTCTCTCAGAGCAATTTTTTTTTTTTAATGGCAAATATCAAGATGTGCTGCATCTACCTGATGAAAGACTCATATTCCAACAAACGTGGAGCAAAAGATGCTTAGTACAAGATGCAATGGCATTATGTTCAGGTATGGTAAGCGTTACAAGCACACTCAGATTTCAAGTTTCATGAAATAATGAATCCAACTGATAGAAAAAAGAACGTTGCAGCCAAAGTTGGCAACAAGTATTGTCAAAACATTCGGAATTATTTAAGTTAATTTACGGTGCCACTGTACGGTGAGAGGGAAAGGGAGGTCCTGGGCGTCGGCAGGATCCTGAGCCTCTTCGGCCATTGTCTCAACAATTAACAACTAATAATTTTATGATTTTTCACCGACTTATTTATTATAAATTGCTCACTATTGTGTGAAGAATTTATATGACTAAGCACATTTAAAGGCCTGTTATTCTCGTTTCTAAGATAACTTACTCCCGTGGAATGAGTTTTACTTCTTGTATAAAAAATGAGTTTTTCAGTGTTCTGAAGAGTAATCCTTTAGGAATTTCTTGTATAAGCAAGTCCCGACACTCAGAATGAGTCATTAGTGATTTGGTTAGCAGGAGATGAATTATCTATTCTCTTGGAATTATTATAGTATTGATTGACTTAAATTTCAATGTGCCTGTCTTTATTTTAATAGATAAGTATAATTTCGGAAAATTGCAGAATAGTCTATGTAAAGTGCAAATGCTTTCAATACATATTTTACACTAACTCAAAGCACTTCTGGGTGTTTACCCCATGGTAACGTTAGCATTTGAAAGAGGTTTTGTTAAATAATAATTTACAATAATTGCTTGCCGTGTGCCTACTGTGAGTTGCAAGAGAGGTTGGCTTTAAATAAGAAACAACGCGAGTGACTGTCACATTAATTCTTGTAATTGATGAGACGAATCTTCTCAATGTCGAGACTGGAATATGATTGAAGGTCCACAATTGTGGTTATTTATACAAGCGTTACAAAAGATTTTGAACCCTGAAGACGAACTCAGCCTTGGGTTCGAAAGCTTTTGTAACGCTTATATAAATAATCACAATCCACTACTGAATATTATTGTGCACCTTCAATCATAATTCTTTCATTGTTAAAACATAAATAACCCCGTGCAGGAAACTTCCAGAGTATTAGCTGTATGATCAACCAACCCAGAAGGACGAATAAGACGCCAATTCTTCTTCAACACAGCGCCATTTACCTTCATGGCACAGAGAGGAATACAAGAGCCCTAGATATTGGAGCCCATCCTTTCCGTCTCCGATTTCAGCTATCCATCTAAACCTAAAGACTTCCTAGGTCTTTTTGTCCTCCCTTTTAACATGCTCTTCAGTTTCTTCACATGCCCAAACCATCTCAAAACTATCTGAACCATCCTTTCAACAAACCTAACCATTTTAGAAATGCATAGCTCCACAATTTTCACCCTTTCAGCTCTTCTTAGGTCACATATATTGTGCAAGTCGTCACCTCAGTAGCTGCACTTTTTATAGTTTTATGTAAAAGAAAACTATTGAAATAACTTTGTCTGTCCGTCCGCACTTTTTCTTTCCGCCCTCAGATCTTAAAAACTACTGAGGCTAGAGGGATGCAAATTGGTATGTTGATCATCCACCCTCCAGTCATCAAATGTACCAAATTGCAGCACTCTAGCCTCCGTTGTTTTTATTCCATTTAAGATTAAATTTAACCATAATCGTCCGACTGTTACTGCAACAACAGGCCACCACGGCCAGCTGAGAGTTTCATAGGCCGTGGTTTAGTTTCATACAGCAGTACACGCTGCGCAGAAAACATGATTGCGCCAAAGAAACTTCGGCACAGTTTTTACTTGTTATTATTATAATTTCCGTCCCTCATGCAGTCCACACTGCACTCATGTAAAGGAGAGTAGGCGCAATGATCCCTTTATACTCTCCAGCCTTTCTCCGTTGTAACCTGTCTGTTAACAGATCCTTTTCTTTTCCCGAAAGCTTGCACGTATACATCGTCACTTAATTCATGACGATATTGAACCGCCATGGAAATAAGGCGAGACTTTGTCGCAGGGCCACTCTTTTCCACATTTATTTGCACAAACTTTGCTCACGTTATGAAAAAATGTAATCGCTTTCAACCAGTCACTTTCGTGTACATCTTCTGCCCTTTCCTTACTAATAAAACCTTGCTATAAATCTGCCCTGATTGACATGTTAGCGTTATTCCCCAATATTTCTTTTACCTGTATCGTCATTATCCGTCTGTATTTTAAATGTAGAACGTTTACGTAAAGATTATGAAAGTTTTACTCTAGTTTCAGATATTAAATTTCTGTTTTGTTCTTAAACACTTATTAACGATAACTGGCCGTGTGACTGTCCGTTTCTCCTCTATTCTATTTCTTAAAAGATGCCGTCATCAAACTCCATGAGTTTAAAGGCCGTTAAAGCAACATTTCAGGCTCGGAACATTTTCTCTTTCCATTGCAGTTATTGTTGTTTCAATCTCTTATGTACCAAGTCAGCTAAAAGGATTTTGTTATCAAGTTCTGAAAAGCAATTCTCTTAAGTGCCAACTAGACTATTCATCAATATCTTTTAGTTGTGAATCCCTTTACGTCACTTTACAAAACGTATGTGGATTGCGATGGGACGTAAAAATTATTATTTTTCTTGGAATTACAATCTTTGAATTTTGGGCAAAACTAAATCAAAGGTTTTAACTACAAGTAAAGAATGGCTGCTCAGAAAATGCTGAGATGAACAGCGGAAGCATAATGTTGAACGATGCACTTGTACCCCAGTAGGTTTAGAAGACCACTGGCTAAAGTTGGCGTTATTGCACCATTCAGTTTTCTGTCAAAGAAAACTATTGAGATGGCTTTGTCTGTCCGTCTGTATTTTTTCTCTCCGCCCTCAGATCTTAAAAACTACTGAGCCTAGAGGGCTGCAAATTGTTATGCTGATCATCCACCCTTCTATCATCAAATATACCAAACTGCAGCCCTCTAGCCTCAGTAGTTTTTATTTTATTTAAGGTTAAAGTTAGCCATGACCGCATCTGGGAAGCAGCTGAGCGCTCCCAGTCCCAGGTAGTAGCTGTGAGTTTCATACCGCACATCGAGTTTCATACAGCATTATATGGTGTAAAGAAAACTCGATTGCACCGAAGGAACTTCGGCCCATTTATTGCTTGTTTTAAAAAGTCATTCCATTATGCTAAGATGACCTTTCGCGAAAGTAGACGTTACTATACCTCAGAATTTCTACTTCTTCAGACCAAAACTATTGTATTTATTTTCGAGCTAAAGAAAAGAGGTCATGATTTTTTGTACCGAACCTTTCCTGAATACATATAAAAAAATGTAGCTTAACCACCAGTTAATTAGCTCCTATGCTCATTAATGCGAATTAGCCCTTTTGTTGAGAGTATTCCCACTTTGTACTGTGTTTGTTGCAGTGGAAAAGATCTCCAAGAAGCTGAACAAATGACACGAGGTAGAAGAAAGAACTCGTTAAACACCTAAACCAGTACTGGGAAATTGGCATAAAAGCTCCATTGATAATTTAGCTTTAGAATTTTAATTAACCAGCTTAATAAGATAGTAAAGAATCTTTTCAACACTGGGAGTGCACCTAAGCCATTTATGAGAAACGTCTGAGTATGATTCTTCTGTCCAGCTTAATTAAAACTTTAGCACGAAATATTGAATAAAGTTGCTGGGGACGACTTGTCCTAGCAAACCCTTTCTTGGTGCCATCATCAAAACTTGCCATACGGTTCAATTTACTATTCTCCCTCACACTGAGGGACCTGGGGCAACCCGAACAAGATGGAAGGTCTGTAAGGTCTGTAAGGTAAGGGTTATGGCAGTTCTGACAGCTTCCAAAATCATTCCGTATATATTATGGGCGGAACGATAAAAATTATTAGTGGGCACGAGGAGTGAAAAAAAGGGTAATATGGAACAGGTTTTAAACCTAAGATATTGGCCTCTTAATTCATCCTATGTGGATCGCTGAAAGCGTCTCTCCTCAGTATTGGATTTAGATATATCTTCGAGAAGATAACTTGCAGCATGTATTTCCTGGGTTTAGTGAAATATGCGTCAACACCTTTATATATTCTCCCCATTTGTTTGGGGTACCAAGTTATTTCAGAACTTTGCGTTAATGAATTATGAAGTTAGGATTGTCCTTGTTTAGGCAACTTATCATGAGTAAATTCGCATTCACATTCCACTTCTGCTTCAAGGCACATCGCCAGGTTTGTTGTTTATCAAATCAAAAATGTTCAAAGACAGAATGGGTTCCAGTCACTGGTGGTGGTCGTTTTGATTTTTTAGGGCCCAAGAAAATACTTATCTCGTAGTAAAGATTTTAAAATCATTTCACATTTTCCTCTCAAAATTCTTCGCTTTAGTACGTTTTTTACGTTAAGTGTTTTTATCACTATGTAGAAACTGTTTTTTGCTGAAGTGGTTATGTAAATATAAATACGTAGCAAATTATTTAGGTTTTAATGAGTCCTTATAAATTCATTATTTGTCCAGTTTTAAAAGCTTTGAATTGTATTAATGCAGTATTCTATTGCCTGTATATTGGTTTAATGGTGTTTTTCTTTCCTTTCAGGTATGTGCTTTGAAATCCCTAGTCGAGTTTAGACTGGTTTGCCAAGCGTGCAAGGTGAGCAAGCGGTTTGTTGCATATAAAGCACACACATATACAATGTGCTTCTCTGTTTAGTGTCTTTTCTGAGCTGTATGGAAGTGTGGGCAAAATGTAGTTTACCTTTCACAAGATATATGCCGTGTGTATATCCCAGTAGATATTGATAAGATTTTTTCATGATTTTCTTTTAATGAGGTTCTAGTGTAAAACCTGCCATGCAGTCTGGTGTAAGAGATGTCCGAATCGCTTTTCTCTTGCTCTTAAAACCATTGTTTATATCATTAATATACTGTAGCAAGGGTATACCGTTTACAAAACTGCCCCAAATTGGTCAGCATCTTGACTCATGTAAGTAAATATGGTGGTGTATGTGACTGATTACAATTGTGTTGGCAGTTAATGTTTCAGTGTTAATTTTGGAAACTGTTTTAGAAGTCTAATTTAAATATTGCTTTATTCTATTACTTGTAGTTTTAAATGGGTTTGGTCTATGTCACTGGGTACAATACACCGAAAAAAAAAAGCCACGGCGAAAGAAATGCCCGCACTTAGAAAAAGCTGTGCGTCGCAACGCGGTGAAAAGACGGAAAAGCATCACTAGTAAAGTTGTCAACATTGTTATGTCCATCTGGGAGAAGGTATGTATTATTCATGGTCCCAATTTTCCTAACCTTCCCTCCTCCAGATTTCCCGAAGTTCGGGAAATGCGCCTCTTGAAGAGCGCCTCTTGCGAGATGTCGCTTTATTTTGTTTGTTCCGGCCTTTGGTTTTATGTTGCCATTGACGATCGATTCTCGTTTCCTTTTAATGTCCCTTTCCAACTTCCTGCGAATGTGCTTTGGCGATTGTGTAGAATTAAATGAATAGCTGATGCGTGCTAAGACTTGTGTACGTTGTGTAAGTTGGCATATAAATTACTCGTCTTGTATGGCGTTATGTACATAAACTCTTTTCTCACAGCGACCATTCTCAAGAGCCAAGAATAATATTATATAAGACTGTCGAAAGTGTAATGAGGATCTGTGATTTCATTCTTGGCTCTTGAGAATGATCGCTTTGAGAAAAGAGTTTATGTACATAACGCCATACAAGACAAGTGAACGGATGGACCAAGTGAAAGAGGAAATATTTAATCTAGAAGAAGTTCCCAGAGAAAATTTAGAGATTTCTAGTTCTGACAGTTTTTAGGGCTGAGTTTTCCTTTATTTATATAGATTATACTTCTTCACATAAAAGTTTAATAATCCGTCATCCATTTAATTTAATTGATTTAATTTATGTAATTTCAGTAGTCGGGAATTAGGGACCCATGTGTGAGGTAATGGATTAATTTATCGAGTTATTGGTTTTAAGAAGTACACCTAATTTTGTTATATATATATATATATATATATATATATATATATATATATTATATATATATATATATATATATATATATATATATATATATATATATATATATGCACAGGGAGCTTAAGCAGGAACAAACATGGCGAAGTATTACACTTTATTCCGACGCGTTTCGCATTCGGCAGAATGCATTTTGAGTCTGTATAATAAGTAATGACCAATATAAATTAAATTTATTTGAAAGTTGTCTAAAATTATTTACAAACTAGTTAATATGAAAACCGAAACTTCACACATAGATAAAAATACACTAACAATTGACAAAACAACACGAGAAATTGAGAGCACATACGTTAATTAAAAGCTCAGATAGAAAGTTAAAACAAAAACTAAATAAATAAATTAGTGATATACAAACTATCCTTAATGATCATACTATATTCATAAAGATAGGTGTACCTGACTACCAAAGCATTTTTCGTACCGAAGATAAAATCAACCGGTTTCTGAGATCTCTGAAGAAAGACAATGTCATTAACGAAGAAACTTATCGTCACCTGTTTTCCACCGGCGCTTCCTTTGGTGTTGTGTATGGCATACCCAAAATTCATAAACCTAGTGTTCCCCTCCGCCTTATTCTAGCGTCTTACAATACACCTAATTATCAACTTGCAAAATTTTTAGTACCGTTGCTTGAACCTTTAACTAAGAATCAATATACCGTTTCCAATTCAAAATCGTTTAAAGAATCAGTACTCCCCCAAGATTCTGATACATATATGGCGAGCTTCGATGTTGAATCCCTTTTTACCAATCTTCCTCTTAGGGAGACCATTAGCATAATTTTAGACAAGTTATTTCCCCAACCTGATTCGTGCTTTCACAATTTTAACCGTTCTACCTTCAAGTCTCTTTTAGAAATGACGGTGCTGGACACAGCCTTTATTTTTAACAATAACTTATATAGACAAATGGAGGGTATGGCTATGGGGTCTCCGTTAGATCCTACCTTTTCCAATATCATTATGTGCTCGCTGGAAGAGCGCTTTTTAGACGAGTGGCCTCTTTCCTTCAGCCCTTTTTTTTTTATACGAAAGATACGTTGACGACACCTTCACCTTTTTCAGGCGTAATTTTGATTGCGATGCATTTTTAGAATTCATTAATTCATATCACCCTAATATTAAGTTTACCCTTGAAAGTGAAGTGAACGACCGTCTTCCGTTTTTAGATGTAGAAGTATTTCCTGAAAACAGTAAGTTTAACACTACAATTTTTAGGAAAAAGAACATTTACTGGTTTGGGAACGAATTTTCATAGCTTTTGTTTTCATAATTTTAAATTTAACTCCATTTTTACCCTTGTATATAGAGCCGTCTCCCTTCGTCTAACTGGCATGTCTTTCATAAAGAAATTGCCTTTCTTTCAGCATATTTTAACGATAACTGCTTTCCCACCAAGCTCGTCAACAGGATTATTTACAAGGTCCTTAATAAATAGTTTTGTACTAACACCAATGAAATAAATGTTCCAAGGCTTCCTTTTTATGCCCGATTCCCATATTTACACGATGATTCCTTTAGGACCGAATTTACAAAAATCGTACAAAAATACTTTGGCGCATTAAAGGTAGAACTTATTCCTGTCAATCCACTAACAATTGGATCCATGTTTAGATTTAAAGATCGTTTATGCCCCCTCATGTCCTCTGGTATAGTGTACAAATATTCTTGTCCCAGATGTAGTCTGGGAACTTAAGTGGGTTCTTCTCAGAGGATGATGAGGGTTCGCATAGACTGCCACAAGGGAGTTAGTTTCCGTACTGGATGTTCACTATCAAATCCCGAACAATCCAGTATACGTGAACATAGCAAAAAATGTAAAGTTGACATCAAATATGAATATGATGATTCTATTATTGCTGGTCAAATCTCCAGCTGGCCCTCCAGCCAAAACGATCTTTCATAACTGGATGATCGGAATGCTGGGGGTAGAGTAAAATGGCCTTTGCTGATGTACAGTCCTGTTCAAGTGCAGGATTGTCATCAGTTTATCATTTTCATTTCATTTCTCATTTTTCCATCTAGCCATACTTTCATTTCAGCGCTGAATGATCTTATAGGTCCCAGTGCTTGGGCTATGCCCTAAATTCCATAATCCATCCATCCATCCAATCCTCCAGCCCAAATAAACTATTGATCCTCGAGAGCCATTTTATTAAACAACTTGTTCCGCAGTTGAACAACCAGACCACCTCCACCCCTTTGTATCTTTCTGAAGCCTATGTTTCTGTGTACATTCTTTTAGTTTTTGTTTATCTCTTACCATGGGAGGTCGACCCCCAGTGCTCCTCAAATATTTTTTAACTTTGTATTTTACTAATTTATTTATTTAGATTTTTTTTAACTTTCTATCTGAACTTTTAAATAACGTATGTGCTTTTAATTTCTCGTGTTGTTTTGTCAATTGTTAGTGTATTTTTATCTATGTGGGAAGTTTCTGTTTTCATTTTAACTAGTTTGTAAATCATTTTTAGACAACTTTCAAATCAACTTAATTTATATTGGTCATTATTTATTATACAGACCCTGAAGATGCATTCTGCTGAATGCGAAACGCGTCGGAATAAAGTGTAATACTTCGCCATGTTTGTTCCTGCTCCTGCTCCCTGTGCATTTTATCACTTCGGCTGACTCGCCTGCTTTCTCCGTTCACACACACACACACACACACACATACACACACACACATATATATATATATATATATATATATATATATATATATATATATATATATTATATATATATATTTATATATACATATCATATATATATATATATATATAATATATATATATTTATATATATATATATATATATATATGTGTGTGTGTGTGTGTGTGTGTGTGTGTGTGTGTGTGTGTGTGTGTGTGTGTATGCTTTTGGGGCAAAGTTTTTCTTGTATGCAGATTTCGTTGAATTCTGTGGCTTTTTTTTTCATTGTTGGTCAACTTTTTATTTTGACAAAATTTCATAAATCTTTTTCGTTCTTCCAAATTCATATGGTGAAGAAGAAAAAGAAAAAAAACCGATATTAACTCTTTGTTCCATTTACTGATAAACACCACAGCTGTTCCGTCACTCATCGTGACATCTTCAAAGTGTATGATCTTGACAGTTGTTGTTTTAGATTTAGCTGGCCTTGTGCCAGCACGGGCTCTTGCTCCTAGAGCAGTCCGTAAGGGGTCTGGAATAGCGTCCTGTTGTGTTGATACAGTTTTGCGGACGAATATGTAGCGTCCAAACAATAATAATATTGCAATAATCCCATAATACAATAAATCATTACAGTAACTTCATGTACAAGATGAACAATTTTAATTTATTTACAGTTATATAAGTTGCAATATAATAAAATTCATAATAGAACAATTTAATTTGTGAAACATAATGAAAACAAAAACCGCGTAATCTGGTGGTAACGAACAAAAGAGAATTAGGAATGCAGGTATACGGATTAAGGGGAAAGGAAGATTGGAAAGGGTTGGGTGGAAGGGGTGGGGTGGGGTTGTTGAGAAAGCGTTTGATTTAGGTGGTATTTTGGTTGTTTTCTATGTTGCGTTTCTAGTTGTCTGTTCCATCTGTGGTGACTGCTATGTTCTGAGTAAATGATGTCCGTATTCTCTACTATGCTCTGTTTTTTTTCCATCTGTTCCTCCGCTTGTGGTGTTTGCGCATGGCAACACTGCGTCCCGGGCTTTATATAATATCCTATTTCGAATATTAACGGTGTAATTCGCATACAGTAAATTATTAAAACACTTTTCAGTTGCAAATGTATACCCAGATATCCTTTTATTTGCCTAAAATTTAGACATAGCGTAACTATTTAAAGCCCGGGACACAGTGTTACCATGCGCGACCACCACAGGCGGATGGACAGATGGAAAAAAACAGAGTTTAGTTCTGGTGTCGTAGGCTTGAGGCTGTGATGATCTATGCAGTGTTGGTAGTATGATGCGACAAAGAAGACCATGGTATATCCCATAGAAGGTCAGACCAGGAATGCGATGAGATGATTATTTTCAAAAGTTTATTTCGGCATTTCGTAAACCATATTTACATACACCATCCGGGTTTTTTTATTTTTATCTTTTATTTTTTGGTAGCAATCCCAGAAGATGTAGATATGATTTACGAAACGTCGGAATAAACTTTTGAAAATAATTGTCATCGTATTCCTTCTATGAAATATATATATATATATATATATATATATAAGATATATATATATATATAAATATGTATATATTACATATATATATATATATATATATATATATAATACACACATATATAGAACATATATACATACATATATAGATATATATATATATATATATATATATATATATATTATGTGTGTGTGTGTGTAGGAATATATTATATATATATATATATATATATATATATATATATATATATATATATATATATATATATAAATATATATATAAATATATATATATATATATAATATATATATATATATATATATATATATATATATAGATATATATTATATTATATATATATATATATAACGCTTCTCGTGCTTTTGGGATAGAATAAAACTGCATTGATTGCAGTCTACTTTATTACACTTTAAAGTACTCTTAAGAGAATTAGAGATTGAATCTCTAGCTTGTATGGGGACACGTATAAGTGTTTGGTATTTCTGAAATGCTTAGAGAGCCGGGCAGAAGACGAAAAAAGAAAGCAGTCGCTTCATTATGGATTATGTAGATATATTGCAGGATTAAAGTTAAAGCAGAGTACGTTCGATCGCCATCGGTACAAAAATAAACGTTTAAATTAACGGAGAGAGCATTGTTAACTGCATTGCAAATGGCTGAAAATATCGTTACCTTTGAAATGTTCACATGTTAGGTTGATTTCGAAATTTTTTTTGAAATGGTTCTGGCTTCCATGACAGCTCGTAATGAAAGGTGTATGTAGGTGTTTCTTTGTGTTCTTTTCCGAGTATATCTCTGTATGCGTATGATTTGTATGCAACGCTTAATTCTTCATTCAGCTTTAAACCGTTTTTCCAAACAAAATTTTAGTCTAAGAGCAAAGTAACTGTCATAGTATTCATCCTGTAATGATAAGCTGTAAGAAATGAACACCACAGGAAAAAGGATGAAGCAATCATCTAGTTGCAGATCCCCGTAGTGGGGTATTGCCGTCAGTGTACCTCCTGTGGTACACTGTAGCCATTACTTAAGATCCTTTGCAGCGTCCCATTCGCACCCTAGCTGTAACCCCCTTCATTTCGTTTACTATACCTCCTTTCATATTCTTTGTCTTCCATCTTACTTTCCACTCTCTCCTAACAATTGATCCACTGATTCATAGTGCAACTGCGATGTTTTCCTTCTGTTACACCTTTCAAACCTTTGTACTGTCAATTTCTGTTTCAGCGTTGAATGACCTCATAGGTCCCAGCGCTTGGCTTTTGGCCTAAACTCTACACTCGATTCAATTCAATTCTAGTTGTATATATAAGGATGAACCCAATGTTTATAAAAAATATATTATTTGCTTCATACATGGAAACGTTCGATTCAGTTCAATTCTAGTTGTAGACACAAGGATGAGCCCAATGTTTAAAAAACAATATTGCTATTTGCTTCATACATAGGAACCACTTGTTAACTCACTTATTTGCTAGATATTAGAATCCTTTCAAATTCCAGTACCCACTTCGTCATGTCTTCCTGTTCTCTTTCTTCTCAAGATTCCCAGTAATTTCGTCTTTTTGACCAACGGATTATACCCCATTTTCTGGCCACGACACAGCCACTTGAAAACACTTTAATCCACCTTTTAAAATTTCGTTGTTTCTATCATAACCTTTCAATCCTCCTCATTACTCACAGCTGATAATAATTCATTTCTGTATGCTCGATTTTTTTCATTCACATTGATAACCGTGCATCCGCGGAGAGAGAAAAGTGTCCTTCACTAATGTGGGCTTTGCTTTCTAGGTGATCATTATAGTTCATGACACTGCAGATAAGTGTTGTATGAAAACATGATTGTCGTCATGGCTTATTCAGTCGTGCAGACATTTATTTGGAGCAGTCTAGCAAGCTCTCGCCGGCCAGAATTTGCTCGTTAAAAAACGAGTAGAAAATGCGCCAAAGTTTCTTCGGCGCAGTCGATTTTTCTGTTGGGTGTATAATGCTGTATGAAACTCTCAGCCAAGGCCCATGAAACTCATCTGCGACCCATGAAACCTTCAGCCATAGCCCGGTGGTGACCTGTGTTGTTGGCACCAATATCGGTGCTACACGTACAATCAGGGTTAACTTTAACTTTAAATAAAAAAAAAAAAAACTACTGATGCTAGAAGGCTGCAATTTGGTATGCTTGATGATTACTGGAGGGACAGTAAAAGTGCGGACAGACAGACAAATGGCCATCTCATGGTTTTTTTTTACAGAAAACTATAAAGAAAATAGATTATAGAATGTGAATATGGTGATATTCAGATGAAAGTAGTTTACAAATAGTAAGGATGAAACAAAAGAGACTGCCAAAATTAACGCTTATAATCATGGTACATATGATGCGAGTAGCAATGCCGCTTGTTTTAAAATTAGGAATGCCCCATCATAAACAACTCGAGATGCCAATGTCATTTAAATAGACGGGGCAGTGTGCCATTGTGGTATCTTAACCCATTGTGACTGTCACCTCTATTGTGTGTTGCTTGATGTCTTTCATATGTATACTATTTTTGTTTGTTGCTCTTTTTGCTGATTATTTTGTTTGGTTACCTGTTGCTTTCAATGGAAAACTTTGTGAAGCTGAGTGTTGCCACACATGAAAGCGGTTGCCTGGATTTCTTAAACTGTTATTGAGTTGAAAAGATTTGTGGTGTCAAGGAAATATTATATGTTGCTCTGCTTATTGCATTCATATGGAAGTTTGCGAGATGTTGTATCTCGCCCTTCAGGTAAACATTTTCATCGTGTGGTTTTGTGGTTTTCTTGTGGAAAGTTTGGAAAATGTTTTTTTGTGCAAGTGTATTTAAGCAGAAAAAAACATTCTTAACAAGTATTCTACCTACAACTTAGATTCTGACCTGCGGGAAGATCCCTTGGAGATGTTGAGAACAGATTTAGTGAAATTATCTGCGTCATCTGAAACACTTCGGTGAACATGAAGCTTTGCAAGACCATTCAACCTTTCAGAGCCCATTGTTGCTCTCTTGTATGACCTAATGGAATATTGTGAAGAAAACGTTCGTTCTGCTTTTACTGATAACACAGGTAATGTAACATATATTTGTAGCAAGAGCTTACTAACGGGATAGTTTTCAGAGCATGGAACATATGGTCCCATAACTGTTTTTGGAAGCGAATCAATTGGAAAAGATTTGCAGTGAATCCTCCATAAATTGAACTCTGATTTTTAAACATCAACATGATCTAGCGATTTACCATCAACAAAGAAAGAGCTGCTGTATGTATTCAGTGCTGGACTAATATCATCTAAAGAGGTAAAGCAAAATCTCCTGGGACTAAGGACCATAAGGAACTTACTATACCATGGTAGTTCTTGAACCGATAATGAAACTCACTTAGTACATAATCATCAAATGGGAAAAACACTGTCATACGACAATAATCACGTGAACTAGACAGGGGGGGGGGGGGGGGGGGGGACGGGTTGTTTGCTCTATTCTTTAGCTTTATCGGAAATCTAGGAACACTTTCAGTTACATTAATGTCCAGACTTTCTTCCACTGCTACATCATACACAGTAATAAAATCCTCATCCTGTCTCTCATTTTCTGAATTATATCCCTCACCAACCTGATTTGCGTTGAGCATTCCAGTACATCTGTCTTGACAGCTTGTAATAAAAGAGACAGGTCTGGTTTCAGTCAGTACAATAGTAGTAGTGGTTGTTGATGTCGTTTATGCTGTTGTATAGATGTTGTTGAAATAATAATTAACTAGGCAAATTGTTGCTACTAATAATGATTTATTGAAAACAAAAACAATGTTCTAGTATTATTCATATGAAGGGAAGGGGGCACGTGACCATGTGGGCCCCCCTTAAATCCGCCACTGGTATGAGTGTGTGCGCGTGTGTAAAGTGGCTCAAGAACTGGACAAATTTTCGTTCATTTACATTTTCTTGCACAAAGTATGAGGTAGTGAATCTAGTGACGAACTGCATCCATGCTTCTATTAATTTTGTTTGTTAACAAGATGTTACTGCACCTCCGGGTGCATTGTAGATATTACTGAAGGTCCTTTGCAGGCCCCTTTCGACCCAAAGCTGCTACCTCTTTCATTTCTTTAACTGTACCTCCCGTCATATTATCTCTCTTCCATCTGGTTATCCACCCTCTCATAACAATTATTTCTTAGGACAACTGCGAGGTTTTTCGTCTGCTACACTTTCATACCTACCTGCTCTCAATTTCCTTTCCAGCGATGAATGACCTCATAGGTCCCACTGCTTGGCCTTTGGCCTAACCCCTAAGCTTTATATTCCATTCCCTTCCTATGACCTAAGGTCTATTTTGACCGAATCCTCTAGCCTTAGTTTGCCGTACCAGGTCATCTTTGCCAATCCTCTCAATAAAAAAAGGACTTCCAAATTTATACGAACTGCATAGCTGACAGAAAAATGCACATTCTGTCTTCCTGAAATAGTTTTTCGCTTACATTTTGTGATTATCAATTTGAGGGTAAATCTACAACATATGCAATGATTCTAGAGTACTTTGTATGAGGAGCACAAATTTGAAATGAATTATTCTGTACGCAGGTAATAAGGTAGTTTGATTTTGAAATAAAATATTTGAATTTTGTAATGCATTTGCCAATATTATCCACTGTTGCGGAATGATTTTATTCCGGTTTATATTTATGCATTTAAAAAAAACTTTTTGTCCTAGAATAGGGCGATTCCTTTTATATACGTGTATAATATTTTATATATGTATATATATGTATGTATCAACGAACGTATGTATGTATGTATATGTGAGAGTACAAATACTGTGTCTGAACTAAGACTGATGTTCGCAGAGGTGTTGACACTTAGTTCTTTGGCGTAGGTGGTTAGAATTTGGTGATCGTACGTAGTGTATTTGTATTTGTAAACAAGCAGTAAATTTTTTATTGGTATGAAATTGATGTTATAAAAAACTGTTGTGTTTCAAGTCACTGACCTCGGAAAAAGTAATGTCCCTCCATTTTCGTTTCTTTTGTTGCAGACAGAATGTAAACACCATAAATCTTAAATAATGTTCAATCTGGCGGTATTTCATTGTTGATATATAGATGGGTCTAACGTTCCTCCGGTTTCATTTTAGGGTTAAGTGAAATTCATATGGAAAAATGGTTCATTTTCAAACCCGTTCTCCCAAAATAGCATGATGAGGCCATTTATCAAATGATGCTTTTGAGGTCTGTCAAATAATTGTATTTACTTTGCATATAAAACTGGAGTGCCATACTGTTTTCAAGAGTTATATGACTAATCGTTTTTCTTCTATTCAGCCTTTTGAGAATATAACTTCAGAATCACTGACTCAATTATTAGTTGAACTTTATGAGATTGTTTGTTTGTTTGTATGGTGTTTTTACATTGCATGGAACCAGTGGATATTCAGCAACGAGACCAACCGCTTTACGTGACTTCCGAACCACGTCGAGAGTGAACTTCTATCACCAGAAATACACATCTCTCACTCCTCAATGGAATGGCCGAGAATCGAACCCGCGACCACCGAGGTGGGACGCTAATACCATACCAACCGCGCCGCTGAGGCAGTATGTCTTTACTTTATGAGAATGTTTCGTAGTAGTTCCAGACGCACTTGCAACATTTTTGTTGCATTCCTGTCATTGACTTCTTTCGACCAAGAAACCATACGGTAGACGTCTTTCTTTATAGCCACGTGATGAACGTAAGTTTTTGCCTCTCGTTGGGTTTTGGTGGTGTGAAGTTTCTCTTGAAAATAAGCCTTTTCGTCAGTGTTTTAGTTTTCTGTAAATGTAAAACTATTGAGATGCTTTGTCTGTCTGTCCGCCCTCAGATCTTAAAAGCTACTGAGGCTAGAGGGCTGCAAATTGGTGTGTTGATCATCCACCCCTCCAATCATACTAAAATGGAGTAGTTTTTTAAAAATTTTATTTAAGGTGCAAGTTAGCCATGGTCGTGCGTCTGACACCGCCGATTGCAATTCCGTAGTCGTCGCCGACGCAACTTACTTGACTGCATCTGGGGAGTATCTAAGCACTATCCGTTTGTAGATGAGAGTTTCATACTGCAGCATTCGAATTCTTCATGCAGCATTATACAATGCACAGAAAACTCAATTGCGCCCATGAAACTGCAGCGCGTTTTTTACTTGTTTTCCTTACTGCTCCACCATTTTTCATAATTTACTGCCACTTTAAATGTAATAAAGATGTCTGCTTGTCTATTATTTTGACATTTTTCAGCTAGATTATTCGAGAACAAAATGTAGAAGCTATATGGATCCTTTATTAACGATATAATGAAGTTTAGTAGGTCATTTAGTTTATGCACGTATTTCAGACCCTTAGAACCATCACCAAAGCTTCGCCCTGGGAATTATTGAATATCTAGCTATAAAAATAAAATCCGAGTGGGTAGGAAGGAGATCGGGAGGGTAAGGAAGACATGACAGGCAGCGCCGGGTTCCAGCGCAGCGAAGCTCACGCCATTAACCTCGTAGTTTTGTATTTCCTTTGTCGATGTTTGTTTTGGGATTAGTAAGATACGTCTAGTCACGTTACAGAGGGCATAGATTAAATCCCCTTCAAATTCCATCTCGATTTGTGTTGGCCTTTTTTGTTTTTAAATGGATTCTTTGAGTATTATATACCTGTTCATATAGAGGTGTTGTCGATAGCAGATCCTATATTATGGCCCCAAAAAATGCTTCCACAAAAGGATATCTGCTGTAGTATAATAATTTTAAGTGTTGTTTCGTACATAGAGTGCATAACTCCGAAGTAATGGAATTCGTAACTTGAACGTAATATTGGGTAATCGGTGACGTTATCTGGGTTTCAAATGTATAAATATCGCAAAAGGAACAAAGTGTGAACGTAATTTAACCTTTATTATTTTTGTGTAGGAAAATAAGCTTGTGATACTCAATAACTGTATGAATTCTCCCCTTTTTTTCTTGTTGGATGTATGTCCACGCATGTTTTCCATATGTTTTTCTCTTACACTATTACAATATATGACTTATCGGTGAGTGTTGAGTCCGTTATACTATTACATGATGGGAAGAAATTTGTCTTTTGATTCCCTGCTGTTTTTCACAAATGTTAAAAACATGTAATTTATTGGTGCTTGTAGTAGATTTTATAAAAAGAATCGTCGTTAGATAGATACTTGGCAGAGTAGAATATTATTATTATTATTATTATTATTATTATTATTATTATTATTATTATTATTATTATTATTATTATTATTATTATTATTATTATTATTATTGGAGAAGGAGAAACAAATCCACAGTTATGTAAATGTACATATATTTAAATTTAAAAAACAACAAGGATAGCTTCCGGGAATCTGTTCGGTTCCCCTTATCAATCTGATTGATAAGGGGAACCGAACAGATTCCCGGAAGCTATCCTTGCTGTTTTTAAATTTAAGTATATGCACATTTACATAACTGTGGATTTGTTTCTCCATTTGAAGACTCGTGTTACTATGAGGATTTTTTAATTATTATTATTATTATTATTATTATTATTATTATTATTATTATTATTATTATTATTATTATTATTATTCAGAAGATGAACCCTATTCATATAGAACAAGCCCACAAGGATCATTGGCTTGAAATTCAAGCTTCCAAATAATACGGTGTTAATTACAGAAAGAGGAGATCATTTATCAAAGAATGCAATTGACAAATGAATAAGTAAATAGATCAAAATGTAAGGAGAAGGAGAATTGGTTCAGGGTAGTAATGCGTTCCATCTTCACCTGAACTCTTGAAGTTCCTGTTTCACAACAGCCTCAGGGAACCTGTTCCACAGTCTAACGATGTGAGGAACAATGGACCTCTGGAAGTGAGAAATGCAGATGACTTGTTTGGAAGCAAAACATGGCATGATTGACAAAGTTTACGGAATAGACAGCATCGTATGTGTCTTGAAGTGGGTCTAGAGATAATTCTAAGAAAAACAGAGGTAATGAGGACAGGCTGTACGCAGAAGTATGAAGCAATCTTGCACTGAGCAAAGATTACGAGCTTGATTCGGAAAGTGGAAGACTAAAAGAGTTATGTTAAACATGGGTAGAGTGAATAACATTTGTACATCAAGTATATTTTATGATTCCAAATATGATTATGCGTTGATGTTATGCGGACGTGAATTCTGGTATCAGAGTGAAATTATACCTTTGAAAATAAAACTTTAGGACTTTTATTGTGAATCAAAGGGCACAACAGAGTGAGAATTTATATCGTAATGAAAATGACAGAAATTCCAAGCGTAGATGAGAAAATGATGAAAGAAAAGAGATGGAGGTGGCTTGGAAATGTGTTATTGTCTGCCTGGATCTTGTTGACAGCAGAAGAGTTGGAAGACGCAGACCTAAACCTAATTTGATTAAAACGGAGAAACGGAAGGCTGGAGATGAGTGGAAATTTGTCGAATATATAAAGCAGGAAAGCAGCGAGTGGCTTAATTTCACAGAAGCCTTCGTCGTCGTCGCATGGCGTTTGAGGCGATTATGAAGATGATGATGACGATGATGATGATGATGACAGTGGTTTTGGCAGGAAAAATAGATGTTGTTCTTATGCTTCCTTAATGCATCAGATGATTGTATTATTTTCACATCCCTTGGGTTTTTCATCTTCCCATCATTTCAATATTTATTTTTAGCCAGCATGGCAGCAGTTTCTATAAAAATAATAATTGAGGCGTATCTTAGTCTGTGCATTGTTTTAAAAGTCGCATGGAGCCGAATCGTAAAGATTTACTCCACTGCTGTGTAGAATTGTTAATGAGTCTTAGAAGGGAAAATAAGAGCGAAATTAAACCGGTTTTATACTGAAAGAATTGTGGAGAAGAAGAATAGGGGAAATAATTGTGGAGAAGAACAGAAGTTTTAAGAATTTTAAAGAAAGAGAAAGGAAAGTTGCCATCTAATTCCATTTTCACGCAATCTTTCCAAAAAAAAATAATAATAATAACAAATGGAAAGGGACAGCTTTTGCAATAAGAATTGTCGTTCTCTGAGACAGAGAAACTGAGAGACAAACTGAGAGACAAGAAGAGCATTTATTCAGAGTTTAGTACTTTGTTGAAAGATAAATTTGATGGTAATTGTATGTATTTTTGACATGCTATGTGTACTCTTCTTAATGTTATAATTTTGTTTATGAAGCGTTCTGATTTCAATGGATATTTATCCGATGGACTTTTAATGAACTTCAGTAATAAAATCGTTGAAAGGAACCCCCAGCGCACAGCCAGCTTTTTACATCATTACAAATGCATAAAAATGCAAATTTCCTGTAGAATTATTATATGAATTACCCTATGTTATTACCGACTGTAAAAACTAATTCTACGTGCCATTGTAATTATAAGATTTTGCTATGATTACGCAGATTTAATGGGTTGAGTTTAATTAATTTTCCCCGATATTTTAATGAAAAATATCGTACCCTTTGATTATATGAGTAGCATGGCTGATTCTAGTCGGAATACCAGGGTATTACGTGAATTGAAATGACATTTTATCGATGAGAGAGAGAGAGAGAGAGAGAGAGAGAGAGAGAGAGAGAGAGAGAGAGAGAGAGAGAGTATAATGGCAATCTCTCAATACATAGTCAGGTATATATATAGTTATATATATTATATATATATATATATATATATATATATAAATATATATATATTTATATATATCAACATAAATATATATATATATATATATATATATATATATATATATATATAATATATATATATATATATATATATATATATATATATATATATATATATATATATTATATATATAGGAGTGTGTGTTTGTGTGTAAATATAATATATATGCATACAAATATACATATAAACGTATATTTATATATATGTCTGTATACGTATAAGTACACACACACACATTATATATATATATATATATATATATAATATATAATATATATATATATATATATATATATATATATATATATATATATATTATTTGTGCGCGGGTACATGCTCCTTATGCAATAAAAACTGTTTTGGTACCTGATAATTTCGCCTCAAAAGACCGTAAATTTCATAAGAATCAAGTTTATTAGTTACGGATCACAGAGAAGGTAAAATCAATCTTCATCTTCAAATGTACTTTGGAGCGACACTAAACAAATGATTAACTTGAGAAGTGAAGCGGAAAATTTCTTTGAGTCTTGAAAAACATTCTCATTTGATTGTGATTTTCCCCCGAGTGTTTGTAAATGTGCGCACGTAGGTTTTTTTTTCTGTTTCGTTAGAGATATCCATTACCATTTCCATGAATTTCCAAATAAATCAGTAATTGCATTTTGCGATCTGGCGGAGACAGCATGGAATTGAAATTGCAGAAGATAATTGGAAAGTTCTTGTGAATAGCCGAGGCAGGGCTACCAGGCTGTAATACATGGCCCCATTATCCTCCAGATCATTTAAACAAATGGCAGTTCGTTATTTCCATCTCACGTTTCTTAACAGAGCTTAGAGAGTTCGAAGGCTCCTGGGAGGAGTCGTTTGTGCATTTATATTGCTCTCGCTGTCTCGGGATATTCCCGAGATCTCTTTTGCGCTGTTTGTCTCGAACTTGAACAGCAAGGAAGTTGTCAGTTCAGACTTTCATATCGGTTCCAGTCCTGGATGCTTTAAAGAAGTCTTGAGCGTAAGGTGATGTTCAGCCTTATATTTCAAATTATAAAATAAAACCGTATAGCAACTTACAACAGAGTATGTAGGGATATGTAATACTATAGTTGATTCACATCAACCGTGCATTTGTTGTCTAGGCCAGTCCCTTACGACGCTCCTGATTGGCTGTTGATAAGCCAATCACAGGGCTGGAAACTCTCAGTCTCACTCGAGAGTTCACATGGGTAGGATCTATGTTCCACCTCTCCTGAGTTTACGTCTTTCAAAAGTATCCCTCAGGAGAAGTGGAACATACATCCTGCCTATGTGAACTCTCGAGAGACAGGGTTTCCAACCCTGTGATTGGCTTATCAACAGCCAATCAGGAGCATCGTAAGGGACTGGCCTAGACATCAAATGCACGGTTGATGTGAATCTACTATAGCTGCAATAGGTTACAATGAGGCCTGAGAGTGCCTCGAGAGAGATCATTCATGGAAATATTTGAATAACGTTGGGAAAAGTTTGCTTCTTCTGCTACTAATATATACTTCTTCTTTTACTGATATTTGATGTGACATCTTGCATTAATTATATTGTTATAAGCTGCTTTCCTATATTTTTATAGTAAAAACGTTATTTCATCATTCGTTTCCATTGCATTATAACTCGCGCCAGTTAAAACATTTACTGCGTATGATCATTTCATTTATTTCCCCTCGCTGACAATAAATCTAGTTCCTCATCTCTCTCTCTCTCTCTCTCTCTCTCTCTCTCTCTCTCTCTCTGGTTAACCGGACCATGATGATTAATTTCCAATATTGGTCTCCTGTATGTCATGTTGGTTGTCTGTCGTTTCCAGGTTCTTAGGTTCGAAATATAAGGAGTGTAATTATATAAGTGAACAAGTGCTCTTCTATTGCTGGGCGTCTTGTGTGAGTAATAATTTATGATCATTTGTGGTTACACAGGTTTGTCGTTTAAAGGTTGCTTAAGATGAATGTGTGTTTTTAATTGATTCCCCCATTCATAAAACTTTGAAATCTCCGTGCAGTCATTACTACCTTAACACTATTGTCCTCCCACTGATACATTTTTATCTATTTGTTGATTTAGTAATTTTTTTTCTTTTTTAAAAAGTGGGGTATCTTCTTTCTATATTTCCCTTTACCTCGTCTTACTTCTCAATGAACACCATAGTCTTTGGAAGCTTGAAATCCAAGTCCATGGCACTGTGGGCTTGTTCCATATGAATTACTTTTATCTTCTCAATTAATAATAATAATAATAATAATAATAATAATAATAATAATAATAATAATAATAATAATAATAATAATAATAATAATAATAATAATAATAATAATAATAATGTAGGAAGTTGTTGGCTTTGTTGTAAGACTATCCTGTTTTGCCGAAGGCTCTCGAGTAAATCAGTTATAAGCTGAATTAAGTAACGTAATTGAAATATTAATAGCTAATTACGTTAAGAGATATCGATAATATGAGGGCGATGGCAAGGATAATGAATTCTGTCTCCTGCCTATTGAGCCTTGTGTATGTTCCTATCGGGGGATGGAGTCTTGTTTCCTAACGAATCATTGCATTGGGTGCAGTTTTAAAATATTTCTTCGTCGATGTATTATGGAAACGCTAACAAATAAATCTGTCTTACCACGAAATTGCATGAGAATAAATTTTTAATCATGACTGTGGAAGATTTTTATAATATAATTTGAATTGCCTTCTCGTGTGTTGTGCTGCATAAGAATATTTTAGTCTC
>NC_087212.1:71202474-71239974 GCF_015104395.2 Macrobrachium nipponense | reverse complement strand
CACACACATATATATAAAATATATATGTGTGTGTGTGTGTGTGTGTTTGTATTATATATGCTCTCTCATTTATACATATACATATATATATCCTATACAATATTATATATATATTATATATATATATATATATGTATACATATATATATATATATATATAGTATATATATATATATATATATATATATATATATATACATATATATATATATATATATATATAGTATCTATATATATACATATATATATATATATATATATATATATATATATATGAGAGAGAGAGAGAGAGGGCGTGTCTGTAGAAAGCATTGTTTCAGACAGAGAGAGAGAGAGAGATTCTTAGCCTTTCCTTGGGACTGTCGGCAACAAGTGTCTCATTTATGTTATTTAAGGGGAGGAAGTCCTTGCAATTCTTTGTTGTTACGCACTAAATCCGAGGTCTGCTTTACTCTCCAGGCTCTTCATCTGCTAGTTTCTGTTGATGCTTGAAATATTATTGTGGCTTTTGTTTGTTTGTTTGTATGGTGTTTTTACGTTGCATGGAACCAGTGGTTATCCAGCAACGGGACCAACGGCTTTACGTGACTTCCGAACCACGTCGAGAGTGAACTTCTATCACCAGAAATACACATCTCTCACTCCTCAATGGAATGGCCGAGAATCGAACCCGCGACCACCGAGGTGGGACGCAAACACCATACCAACCAAGCCACTGAGGCGCTTTTGTGGCTTTTGTAATTGCTGTCATTTTAAAGTCCATGTAAATTGTTTTGTAGTGTTGAGGTTGTTTTCATTTCTGTTGTGCAAATGCTTGCGTTTTTATCTGTTCTTACCTCGTATTTTGATACGCCGATTAAAGTGGACGAAGTGCTACGTTAATTATATTTGGAAATGATATGCTTTGCGATTTAGGCCTAAGAGTTTGGTAATATTCTAAAAAAACATTTGATTGGTCTCTTCAAATATATTTTGCTACATGTAATAATGAAGGTGGACACTTTCACACGAATATTTTCATTTGGTATATGGCACCTACACACGCAAACTCACGCACACACAGATGCCAAGGATATATCCTGCAAACCGGAGGCTTCTGCACCATCAGTCACTTCATAAACCAAATCAAGAGGGCTCATCCGCAACTTGTCAACCCCTTAGTCACACACTACGCCACTCATTTTGTTTTTTTTTTATGTGCTGTTACTCTTGTTTTATATCTTAAATGCTCTTATTTTTACTGGATATGGAAGCCCTTCCGATCCCGTCTCTTTCATGAACCCTTTCTGTACAGCATTTTCTAGGCCGACTCCCCCTTCGTATTCTTTCCAGAGCTTTCAAAGTACGTAGTCCTCCACTCTATCCACTTGTCCAAACCGAAACATTTGTCTGTCTTTTCACCTGTGCTCCTTTTTTATCAGCTGATTGTCAGTTTCAATTTCCTAAAGTATCAGCCCATCTTGAATGACCTCGTCTCAAAAGCGTCCACTTTTTTGAGCAACCACACTTTTTTTCTCATCTGATTCCTTGATATTAATGCTGTTACCTTCTTTGCGTCACCTATTCTTGTTTGTTTGTATGGTATTTCTACGTTGCATGGAACCAGTGGTTATTCAGCAACGAGACCAACGTCTCTACGTGACTTCTGAACCACGTCGAGAGTGAACTTATATCACTAGAAACACACATCTCTCACTCCTCAATGGAATTCCCGAGAATCGAACTTGCGGCCACCGAGGTAGCAGGTCAAGACCATACCGATCATGCCACTGAGGCGCTCGTCACCTATTCTCGTAGCCTGCCATGTCACCCCATACATCAACTCCCAAGTGCTTATCTGAATTAACCATTCCTAGTTCCTCCAATGACTAAACAAATTCGTATTTTTTCTCAGCTTCTTTTGATCTTTATTACCTTACTATTCCTAACTTCACTTTCATCTTTCGTTTCTTGAAAACGCTTTCAGATTTACATAAGCCGGTAGCCGACTATCATTGTATCATCATCTGTTAATATCATCCCTTTTAACATGAATCTCGACCCCTCTTCTTATCCCACAAACTTGAAACATCATCTCCTTTTCTTCCTTTAACTCGTCTCACCGCTCTGTCCCTAAAAGCATATAAAGCAACAATGGAGACATGTCACACCTTTATGCGGCTGTGTGTTAAGAGCGACTACAAACTTCTGACATAAGAATATCGATCACTTTGTTATAAGATAAAGCCGGAGATGTAGGAGCGAGGTTGTAAGTGGAATGTTCGCTGAAGGTAGTCTGGGATGGTGGTGGTGGGAAAAGACTTAGTGTTTTTAGGATGAAGAACTTGAGAGTCAGTGGTGCCAAGACAGTCATGATGATAAATGGAAACAAGTTAAATAAAACAAGTGTTAGTAAGCACAGTGGAAGAATGACTCTGGCTGATTCTCATATGCATTTGCAGTTAAGTGTCAGGATGTCGGTAGAATTGTAGAAGAGATCATCACATCTTAATTTCAGCAAGAAAAATAATGGGTATGATGCGAAAGGTCTGGAATTGGAGAATATTCTGGAAAATAAGAAGCGAGGGTGAAAGGAGATTGTCGATTCCACTTTTTCTGCTACAGGTAAATTGGAAGAGGTATACGTATTGTTGAAACGCTAAAACAAAGAGAGAGAGAGAGAGAGAGAGAGAGAGAGAGAGAGAGAGAGAGAGAGAGAGCGGTTGCTTTCTGCATTGCAAAGGAAGGAGGGTTTTGAGAGAGAATAATATAAACCTATGAAAACGCCAGCACGTTAGAAGGGTTGAAAACCTTTTTTTAGGGGTTGTGAGGTCGGATTTGTAGAGCTAAGGTCTAAAAATTTTGACTGGATGGAGTGACATTTATCGAGTGCTTGAACTAGTGGGACGACCTAGTAATATCAAGGAAGCGCGAGTGTGCACATTATAGAAACGAGCTGCAGAGTGTGAAGAGGTGGGAAGCCGCAGACTTCCATATATCGTGTTTGTTCCCTAGATTTTGTGTTACACATTGAACGTGTTCGCTGTCTTGTTTTCCTGAAGTGAAACACCAAACAAAAACAATATGAAATACAAAATATTATTAGGAATACTTCTTGATGACTTCGGCAAATTGTTTTGATAAAAAGCTTTAAGGAATACGGAATGCTTCTCCATAAAACATTGTAGCGGAATACGGTATTGTATTTTGGTTGACCTGAATTGACCTGGACCGATTTTGGTAGGCGGAAAGGAAGTCTGTTGTTGCCTCTTAAATCATAAGGTTTGTTGTTCCATATTTTAGTCTTATTATGTTAATGATAATAATCACTTCATCTGTTGGAAATGTTTTTTGTACTCGTGTCGTGTCTTCCTTTGTTCCCAAAGGCGTTCTGGAAAAATCTTGTGAGTGGCTTCTGTGGGTTTTTTTTTGTCTGAAGATTTTCTTTTATAACGCGATATCTATCTAGGGTTTAGATTATAGCCCGCGGTTATTATTATTATTATTATTATTATTATTATTATTATTATTATTATTATTATTATTATTAGAGAAAAAGTTGTTTCCTGTCGAGCAACGAATTAAAAAAAAATCACACTCACAAAGAAGGAATTCTTTTCTTATTTGTTTCATCATACTGCACCACGAGTTATGGTCAAATATAATCTTGAGTCAGGTGATTTTCATCTACTAAAACCATTAAGAGTTTAGAGTTTCTCTTTTGGTGGCAATATCAGTTATTCTGAAACCTTGGTGGATTTTCCTTCGGTCAGATATTCATTAAACTATGAGTATGTAGACATCACAATTGCTTAGGAAGTTAGGAAGTCTAACTTTCACTGTAGCATTTATTATTTTAAGTATTATGGTTATTGATGATGATGTCATAGATATTAATCTGTGCGAATTTCCATAAAAGAGTGGCCTTCTGTAAAAATACAACACGAGAAAGAAAGAAAAAAAAAGACATGAATAAAAGTATACGTAAATATGGTCAACGCTCTTGCGTTACGGGGTTATAGAAACACCGCTCAATTGTTTCCGCCGTTCACCAAATTAGGGAGTGATTTTGCTAATCATGTAGCCGAACTCTTAGAACTTCAGAAGGTCAAACTAGGTGCAAATGTATTTCTATTGAACACGCTCACGGTTCATACTTTTTTCTTCATTATGCCGCTTATCCTGTTAGTGCCCCTGGGACTGTAACACTCGGCTTTTCTTACTAGAGATGCAACTTGTACAATAAATAATAATAAATAATAATTTAATAAAATAATAATAATAATAATAATAATAATAAAATAATAATCAATAATTAATAATAATATGCTGTAAACAGACCTTCTTTCAAACATGTTTTATTAAAAATAATGGCATAATTCACAGAATTGATTTTATATAAAATTCTTTCAATTCTCCAAATGATTTGTCTTTCTGGCACGCCGGTATTATAAAGCAGCTGTCCAATATTCATCGTGCTGTAAGTCGTCAACGGAATTTCCGACTGGTGTTATTAAAGGCAACTGTTATCAGGAACAGGTTCTGGGTCGTCATCAGGTATACAGGTGTATCTCGTCGGTCGGGAACGGGAAAGGGCGTAGTCGTCAGGGGTCTATCCAGTATTCCTTGTTTTTTCTTCTTTTCTGGTTTTTCTATAGGCGTCTACATGCCAACACAGACCATTGCACCCAACGAGGTAGCCGAAACATGTAGACGCCTATAGAAAAACCAGAAAAGAAGAAAAGACAAGGAATACTGGGTAGCCCCCTGACGACTAAGGCCTGCTCCCGACTTACGAGATACACCTGTATACCTGTTGGCGACCCCAGCCTGTCCCTGATAACCAGTTGCCTTTAATAACACCAGTCCGAAATTCCGTTGACGACTTACAGCACTATGAATATTGGACAGCTGCTTTATAATACTAGCGTGCCAGAAAGACAAATCATTAGGAGAATTGAAAGAATTTTATATAAAATCAATTGTGAATTCTGCCATTATTAAAAAAAAAAAAAATAATAATAATAATAATAATAATAATAATAATAATAATAATAATAATAATAATAATAATAATAATAATAATAATAATAATAATAATAATAATAATAATAATAATAATAATAATAATAATGCGATTAAGTGCAATTAAATGCAAAGAGATTAAATATGTCTGGAACTAGCAGCGCGCTATTATTAAATTTCTCTCTCTCTCTCTCTCTCTCTCTCTCTCTCTCTCTCTCTCTCTCTCTCTCAAGTGTCAACAAGTGATTTTTGGGAGATTTCCCATTCATGCTTGGAGCTTCGGAACGCCGTTGCTTTGAGATAATAATAATATATATATATATATATATATATATATATATATATATATATATATGTGTGTGTGTGTGTGTATGTATGTATAAATGCTGATTGTGAATGAGCTGCTGTCCAACTGTAATAATGGGAAGATAATGGGCAGAATATTATTTTAAATGAACAATTCATACGTTGAGTGATATGTAAATGCATTCCAGCTTCTTGAAATGCTGGCGCTCTCGCCATTGAACTTAAAACAACGGCTTTTCCTTATGACGTTTGGTCGGTTGATTACAGGAGATATCTTAAGTAGATTGAGATATCTTAAGTAGATTCAGGACTTCCCTGAAGTAGTCAAGGTTCAGACACATGATACATTGGATTCGGTCGGTCGTCATCAGCGGAGAAAAGTCTTAATGTTCGAAACTTTTCATTAGATCTTGTATGTAAATGCCTGCAATTCCCTACCACTCGATTGCAAATCATATATATATATATATATATATATATATATATATATATACGTATGTATATTATATTATTTGTATATATAAATAAATACATATATAATTTCTTTCATATAAATATATATTATATATATATATAAATAATATAAATATATAAAATATATATATGTATACTATATATATATATACGTATTGTATATATATATATATATCTATATATATATATATATATATATATATATATATATATATAATTTTCGTATTAGGTCACGCAAAGAGTTTTCTTTGTACAGTTATTGGTATAGGAATCGTTATCACATCACCGTGATTCATATACATGCATTAAGCTACAAATGTCGTTTAATATACATTCGCGAGTATTTTCATATATGTTAACCGAAGGGAATTTTTTAGTTGATAATAATTTCGTCCCCTCGAGGATTTGAACCAGCGGATAGAGGAGAAATCAGGACTTCAGTGGCATTACCTACTCGGCCAACAAGTGAGGTATAAATAGATACCGATTCCGATCTTACAAATCACTGTCGAACTCATATATATATATATATATATAAACAGGACCTCATTTAAATAGGAAGGTATTTAGCTGAGAGTTATTCATAAGTTACTAGCTTCCATTGACTGTGTGTCCCCTGTCAGCCGTGCCTGCGCGCGCGCGCACACACACACGCATATATATATATATATATATATATATATATATATATATATATATATATATATAATATATATATAGATATATATATATATATATATATATACATAATATGCTTTTAAATAGTTTTAAGTCAGGAATTTCCGGTATACGATGATGGCAGACTGACTGTAGTCCATACAGTTTTGTGTAAGTTAACGAAGGCTAAATTATTAATTTTTATAATTATATTGCACATATAAACGTGTAGTTCGTACATGTCCTATATATTTGCATTGTCTCAGCATTGTTTGCCCTTGGTGATAAAACAGTGTGAAAATAATCTTTCAAGTATTCGGCGTTCATTTTAGTATTCCGTGCATTGAGATAAAACCGCTCGCAATGTTTATAAATGACTGTCAAGTTCACAGGAATATTTTTAGGTCACATTGCTTTATGTGTTTCCAAGGCTTGCATTGCTGTTTTGCACACACACACACACACACTCACATACTCATATACATGTAATATATATATATATTATATATATATATATCATTGTTTTAAAGTGTATTTTCACATGCTTTACTGAGATCTGGCGCTGCATTATGATAATTTTTAGATCAGTTTTCCTTTTTGTGTTTGTGTATCATAACATAATTAAAAACCTTGACTTTTTAGTGTCTATTTTTCCTCTTTTTTTTTTTTTTTTTTTTTTTTTTTTTTTTTTGTCGAGTATAGCATTTTACTTAGAAACGGATCACAAAGACAAAATATTACTGAGATATACAGCATTAGATGCGGGTAATTAAAAGCTAAGAATGGTGGATCCAATAAAATAATGCCAGTAACTTTCAAAGATTAGAAGAAAGGAGTTTTGAAGTGTGAGGTCTTAACTGAAATAAACTGACTTGGATGTGGTGACCTGAGAGTTGTTCTAAGAATAGGACTACTGAAGAATGTGTTGTCATTCCTTCATATTATACCAATAAAAGTAGCGTATTGTAATGTAGTTTTTGTGGCTATTAAAAATGCTTAGTTTCACAATTGTGCCCCAGAGTTCGTCAACCTTACATTAGAGGAAGTATTAAACACATGTCGGCAACCTTACCGGATACATTTCACAGAAACGTTGTAAAGAAGTCGGTGATCGGAAGTGAAGACGAGATCACTGTTTTGGCAAATGGCGGATAATCAGAAGAAGCACTGGTTAGAAAAATATCAATGCGTTGTTGACTTGTATTCAGCCTGTTTGTGATATGTGTGTGATAAGTTGCCGCCTTATGTCTACTGCGTGTTTAACTTCAGTGCGAACGCACCCTCATGGATCCCAGATCTTTTACGTGGCATAACGTGAGAATTGTTTTATGGGTTATATTCACTTTTATGAAAAGCGATGCGCACTTTCAAGCGATGTTATGAGCAAATGAAATCCATGAGCTTATGTTTTGTGTACATTGCATTCAATTGCAGTATTTACAAAAATCCTATGTAAAATAGAGGCTGTATTGCGGTCAAATGTAAATTGAAAGTGAACTTATGCTGAACATGTTAGTGAATTAAAAACTCTAGTTAAAAATTGTTATTGTGTATTTACCAGAATATTATGATAAATGTCTCTCTCTCCTCTCTCTCTCTCTCTCTCTCTCTCTCTCTCTCTCTCTCATATATATATACATATATATACATATATAATGTATTAATTGAAATGCGTTTCTTACTGAGGGAAATAAACTGGCAGGCAAGTGCCCCTACTACAGGGTGAAAAGATGTACGAATTGGGGAAAAAACGGTAGCAGGAAAAATCGGAACCTTGGCAGTAGGGGGAAATTGTAAGCAAAAAAAAAGGGGGGGGGGGGCGGTTCCTTATTGATCTGTGGGAGGGGAGTGCAATCTTGTAGAGATTTCACTTCATTTTCAGAACTGGTCTTTTGGTTTTGGTGTTTCGGATAATTGTGAGCAGACTGCTAGTGTCATTTGTGTTATAATAAATGCTTATTTTGTATCTGCATATGCCAGTGTGAGACACCCCAACCAGTCCATTTTGCCTAAATTCCCCGACAACATATTATGGTGGACATTAACTGTGATCTTCAGCATGTAAGGAGAGCTTGGCACATGATCCGCTGGTGAGAGACGATCGTCATTTCTACTACCTATGCCTAATTTTTGCGCTGCGTCCTTGGAGTCGTGACGAGACCCTTCAGTGGTGGACAAAAGTAAGATCGCCATATCATTTACATTATTATTATCTGCATTAGTTGTGTTCGTGTGTTGAAGCTAGGCCAATCTTTGCCAGGACGAATTTTTGGACACCATAGTGTGTCGTCGAGATAAGGCCGCTTTCAGCTATTGTACGCACGACCTTTAGAAGCCATATGTTTCCTGTTACTCTTATAAGTGTTCTCAGCGTTACTTAATTGTTTCTGGAGCAAAAACAGAAGTATGTATTTTGTACAAGGTTGCTATAAATACAGCGAATAGGTTAAGGTTTCCTTCTCCCCTATTTTATCTCTTACTATCGTGTGTTTGAGAAAAATAGTTTTTTTACCGTTTACTGTTGCTTTCTCTTTACCTTAGTGTGATAGTTAGGTAGGCGAAAGCAGTTGTGTATGGGCTTTTGTTGTTAACGTATGTATTGTTTTTCTTTCCCCCATTATTCAGTTTTCAGAGGGATTTGTAATTATAAGACTAACGTATTTTGTATTAAATTGTTAATTTTTTTGTTCAGTGTTTTGTGTACCCTCTCCGAGATCCTTACCTTGAAGTGTTTTTTGTCAGCGATCGTACCCAATGGTCTTCCTCAGTGGTATTGATCTGTAATATCAGATCGAAAGAATCTCATAAACTCCGCACCATTTTGGAGTTCGTAATAATATATATATATATATATATATATATATATATATATATATATATATATATATATATATATATATATACACATTATACATATTTATATATAAATACACACACACATATAGATATATATATAACATATATATATATACATATATATATATATATATATACTATATATATATATATATATATATATACTATATATATATACTATATATATATACTATAATATAGTATATAATATATGTATATTATGATACGTATAGATCGACACACAATAACGAAAATACGATTGATGTACATCAATAAAGGCAGAAAAGGAGAAAAAGGTTAATCAAAAGAATAAAAAATCAAAGAACCTATTCCAACATCCACAACTTATCCCCCCCACCCGGCCCAACCCACAAACCCCTTGACGCCAACCTTTGCCTTTGCTTATTCGCAGAGAGAGAGAGAGAGAGAGAGAGAGAGAGAGAGAGAGACCGTTGGGACTTCACCTCACCTGACAAGTAGTGGCACAGGGGACATCCCTCAGGGTATTTTGCGTCAACACCTTTGACAGCCAACGACCCTAAGAACCCGGAAACTAGAGCGGTGATGCCACTGCCTGTGAAGCTATTCAAAGGGTCGTCGTCGTCGTCGTCTCATCGGTCGAGCGAACTGAAAAACAGAGGACGAAAGGGCTTCCTCTCCTGAGGTCGAATTATTATTACGTTACTCGAAGTACTTCACAGGGGAGGAAAAACAACAGGTCACCTTCCATAACAACGGCGACGGAGGCCTTCTAGAGTCATTTTCTATTTTTTCTTTTCTTTTACCCTAACAAGATCAAAAGGTTGCCGCAATCGGCTTACAGCTTGTCTGTCATTCAACCGCTCAACCATGAACTCTACGGGGAACGATGAAAAATTCGTTTACTGCATTCGAAAAAAAACGCTGGATGTTCCGAATCCTTGTGAGAGTAAACCTTCAACTATATCCAAAGATAAAAGCACACACTCACTCTATATATATATATATATATATATATATATATATATATATATATATATATAGACAGGTAAAAATGTTCTGTAACAACAGAATTCCATCCAATAAAAGGAGCCCATAAAAACACCAAAATGTAGAGAGAAAAGTACTATATTTCAGAGACTGCTGTCTCTCTCTTCAGGTATATGAATGAGAAAAGTTTACAGAAAAGGTGGTATTTATACCAAGAGATCCGTCCACAGTTAAGCCAATTTAGGTCACCCCGCTGATAATCTTCCTTTAATCTTCTTAAGCGTTGGTGAATTTATAGCAGCAACTGCCGGTACAGAGTCAAATGATGGAATCGGCCTTAATAAAAGAGAAGCTGGTAATGAACATCTCAAAAGGCGCGTGGATTTCAGATGTCGTCAACGAAGTTTTCATTCAACCAACGCTTAAGAAGATTAAAGGAAGATTATCAGCGGGGGTGACCTAAATTGGCTTACTTGTGGACGGATCTCTTGGTATAAATACCACCTTTTCTGTAAAACTTTTCTCATTCATATACCTGAAGAGAGAGACAGCAGTCTCTGAAATATAGTACTTTCTCTCTACATTTTGGTGTTTTTATGGGCTCCTTTTATTAGATATATATATATATATATATATATATATATATATATATATATATATATATACACACATCCATATATATATATATATATATATGCATATACATCTACAAATATAGAATATATATATATATATATATATATATATATATATATATATATATATATATATATTTTAGTTTATTTATTTATTTAATATATGTATATATATACATACATAAACGCCAGTATATGGTGGCCACATGGCCACCTTTGGAAGGCGTGAGAAGCCAAATGGGTGTCTTGGTTGAACAGCAGAACATTCGGAGATTCCTTTCCTTTGACCTGCTGTTAATTGGAACCCTCACACATGAGGACTTGCTTATAAACCGGAATGCTGTATTCCTTATAAACCGGAATGCTGTATTCCTTATAAACCGGAATGCTGTATTCTTCAGACACGACCACCTTCCTAAAGAAAAAGCGGCCTGATGTTAGGAATTTTCATCAGAAAATATCACAATGCCCTGAAAAAATAGATTCGATGTTTAAGGATCACATTCATTTTCTGCAGCCATTTTCTGAAATCAGTCAATCAAAACTGGCCACAAATCGAAACATCTGTGCTAAAACTGATATCCAAAAGCTTAACTAAAATAGATATGCGAGACAAATTCTTGATTCTGAAGAATCATCGAGTTCGAAAAATCAAACCCAACCACTTAATAAACCCTTTCGTAAAAATGACATCGTATTGCATACCACATTCTTTGCCATCTATATTGCTATGTCACAAGCATAAAAATGAATCGAGTTCTTGCAGTTTTACGTACCCATTTCATTCTGCATTAAAATCACATTTTCCGCGACCTCTGTTTGCTTCATGGTGAAAACGACCGACCACTCCTTGGGGAAATTAACGCCATTTAAGTGGGTTTTAAGACAAGCCTTGACGAACCAAGTTCGGCTTCAGGCATTAGAACATCACACTTTCTATTTCAATAAAAAATAGTCAGGACAGGGAAGCCGTCTTCATGAACATTACTTTCTTCCCTAGAGTTATGACACATTTCTTATGCTTCTGTAAAGTAAGATTACCGCAATACTGAAAGGTTTCATTGCGTTGTTCTGAAACAACTCTTAAAAAAAATAAAGTTATAGTAGAAAAGACCTAGGGAAGATTTTAATGTTTTATTATAAAAGTTTGTTTACGATTCATGTTTACCGTTAGAAATAATTATACCTTATGCTAGTAGATTCCCCTTAAGGATCGGAATGACTGAAATAAATGTAAAGATCCTTACCGAAACTTATTGCAGAAAACAAAACTGTCCCTGCGAAACCCCGCTTCATCAAACGAGACCAACCGACACACAAGTTCAAGTACAAACTAGAAAATCTGGTAGTATATTTAAAATTAAATGAATGCTGGACACCGATTCCTTAATAAGAATGTTCCTGCCAAGACCATTATATTTCAAAAGAGAGGTTATAAGAAGTTTTTGTAAACATAAAGAGGCTGCTCAAGAGGAAGTAAAATAAATGACAATGAACAATGAACGATATGTTATTGGAACCCGTATCATTCTGAGGCTAGTGTGTGTAAATATATATATATATATATATATATATATATATATATATATATATATATCTATATATATATATGTAATGCCCAACGCTGAATGAGGGAAACATTAAGCTCACGATTTCATATATAAAACCCCCTGATTTCCAAAACAAACGAAAAGGAAACTTAAAAACAATGACTACCGTGTCAAGAATGTTTCGTTATCTCTCTTTCTCTGTCTTCCAAGGCAAAGAAAGAATTATAAGGGCTGGGTCTTCGCTGAGCGCTCGGGGCCCTATTCCCATGGAAACCGAATGGCGAAAGGGTTATAGCTGCTGCCGACCGACCTCTCGATGACACTGTGCTTCTTACAGGATCCAGTAAACTAGCTTGGAGGTTTCCACTGACATTGAGAGAGTTTAGGCTAAATATGCCCTTACACTGGATTGAATTTATATTATACACGAGAGAGAGAGAGAGAGAGAGAGAGAGAGAGAGAGAGAGAGAGAGAGAGATGGCCTTTATACAATAAACTCAACCGTTGTTCCCTTCAGATGCAGTTCACAACTCTACCTGCAGACTCCCTGGTATACTATTTCTCGTACCCAAGGATTACATAATGTAAATAGAAAAACGTTTTTAACGTAATTCAGATAGAGATCTCACAGTATAATCACGCAAAACAAACTAGGAAAGAACATTTTCAATTGGACACAACACAATATGCAAGGCAAACACACACTGAGGTTAACTTGTGCTTGAAAATACTGCTGCTTTTTCTATTTGCCATAAATGTTCCATACCTTAGCTGCAGCATATGCCAGCTACGTGAATCAACAATAGGTCTTGTTAGAACGTGAACAGGTCACCGCTAACGAATGACTGACGCAGATTGTAACATGAGGCCCCATACCATTTGCAAGCTACAGTCATGGCGCCAATACTTCAACTCCAATAATCATTGCTCAGAAACTGAAAGAGGTCTTTCCGGTCGGGCGACCCAAGAGCTATTATCAAGATATCTCATGGTTTAATGACCTGCCCGGCTGTTTAGATGGGGATCGCGTTTGTGGTAAAAGCTTCGGATTCTACATTAGCCCTTCAACATCCGACACGAATAACTTGAATAAAGCAACATACAATATCATACTGTACATACACTGCAGGAAATTAATTACTGAAACAACAGTTGCTATAAAAAATACTTCAGAAAATATTGTCTGCCCATAAACAGTTCAAAACAACGCATATCAATATCTTGGGTTATTCTGTGGCATCTAAGTCAGACTCGGAAAACAACCACGTGAAAATAAACTTGCACAAGTATTAATCTGTTACTCGCTACGAACATATTCAGATTTTACTGAAAATTATTTGGTCATATCATAGGCTGATGTCAGTGAAGCATGGTGTTGATTGTTGTGTATTTTTCTTACTTTCATTGGCAGAGGTCATGAGGTGACAACTGGTTACGAGCCCAAAATCTGCTTGTTAGAAATAATTTTAAAATAATAACACCCGATAAAAGCTTATTTAATTAATTCGAAAAACTTTCATAACATACTGGACCAGGGCAAAACTGGGATATGAATCACATCTTTTGTATCATTATATATTATATCAAAGCAATTGTAGATTTTTCAAAATCAAGTCTTCACTGAAATACAAGAGCTGAAGAAAAAGCCAGTAAACTTAAAGCATCGAACAATGTTTAAGCTGTTGAAAAACATGTACAACACTGCCATTTCAACTTGGTTGCCTTGTCCAAGCAAAGATCGGGATCCAGTTTACAAAGATCATCTGTGAATGCAAAAGAGCTTCCTATGAATTGCTGGTGCCAATGTTGTCATAGCTAGCATGTCATAAACACCTAAGGCATTGTGAATATTTGACAGCACGAAATAAAGGGTCTCAAAATCTTTAAAAGTACATTATTATTCATCGAAATAAATCTGAATCTGAAAGATCATTTTCCTTTTGTATAATGCATTCAATTACTTTTTTCAAGTACTATAAGCTTACAAAAAACTATCTTCTAAATAATCAAGCTAAGAACTGAACAATCATAAACTACCACCACAACCCAACCCAATCTAGCATAAGGTTCTCTGCCCAGCTGTTTCCCATTGAGCACTCAGCCCCCACTACCTTTCCGATTATCACTCTAAGTCTGAAAGAGAGATTTAGTTGAAAGAGCTTACAGATATGCTATAGCAAATATGAGACGTTTTCATAAAAGATACAAGAGGCACATCTAGATCAATCTTAGTAATGGAACACTGTAACTCTTAAAAGCTTTGGGATTCACTATTGGAACAGTTGACCTTGATTATCCATAAAATAAAGTTATCCATATAACTGAAGTTTGAACCTTGTCAATCTAAACATATATGCAAAATTTTAATGATACTTAAGTAAAAACAATTTTAGTCCATGTAAAAGCATGGACTATTCCTGTTATAATCCTAAACCATAATTCTGATTTTACGATGAAAAAAAAATCCATACTTCACCCACTTGAGAAAATAGCAATATCGATATCAGATATTACAAAAGAGAAGTAAATGAAACAGACTTCAAATACTACGTTTATTTGATTTAAACCCTTGTTTTCGTTCAAGTCTTCATTTCTAGTTAAAACAACAACAACAACAACAACAACAACTCCTACACTACTACTACTACTACTACTACTACTACTACTACTACTACTACTACTACTACTACTTCTATTATTATTATTATTATTATTATTATTATTATTATTATTATTATTATAACAGGAACTTGCCGTGACGATAACAAATGAAAATCTAGTATATAAAACAATATACTCCGCAACAGAATTTTATTAACGTATCCCCAGAGCTCTATGAAATGTACATAAAATAAAATAACACCTACTGTTGTAAATCAAAGAAAAATAACGTGAAGAGGCAAAATAGCAACTTACTTAGCAATTTCCTCTGCCGGTCTAAAAACCCAGGCGAAGACGATCCAAGAAAAGGGAACTGCAAATAGATACATACGGCGGATGAAGGCTCTCAGTTTTCTAATCTATGAGGGCCAGTAACTGTTGGCACAAACATCCCATCCTGATACATCATTAAAAACAATATATATAACTGTGAGATGTGTCCCGCAGCTACTGTGAAGTTTCTCGTCAGTCGAGACTGAAAGGGCCAAATAATACCTTGACACTTGAAGAGAATCACATATACTACACAACTGAACCAGCCAGTGGCAAAAATATGACCCGGTCATACACATTTACCACAAAGCTTTTACACTAGAAAACCGATACAGATACACGGATGGCTTCACGCACTTCACTGGAAATGAAAAAGTCAAATAAAAAAGGTGCAAAATCTTGTATTTTTTAATAAAAGCTCTGCAATGTCTGTGTGAACAATTGTGTTGTCTTTAATACATGGGTATCAGTTGCTTGGTTCTTGTACTTTTTGAGGAGTACACATTGAGAAATGTTCCTTGCAGACCGTTACTGATATTGTGAATGACCAACATTATTACATGTATTTATATATATGTGCGTATATACATATACATCTTCTACCTGACAACGAGGAGGAAGGCCGAGCTCTATTTTTGGCTTTGTAGAAAAATGGCTGACCACTCTGGTTGACTCTCAAAGTCTGGAATTCACGCCCCGAAAACACTGTCGTTGGGAATGTTATTTATAGCCTCGATTCAGACAAAGTATAAATGATTTTGGTGAGAGTCACTGATAGATGGCGCCATTACACGATAAGAAGCAAGTCTAACTAAAGTTACTCTTCAGTTCTAAGAAACATGACAGCAGTTGCCGTCTCTCAACGGGAAGGCGGAGGAAGATCATGAAAGTCAAACGCCTTCTTTGATATGAGAAAACCAATCTTGATACAAGCAAATATGAAAAAAACACCAAAGTTCCATTTCGAAAGTTTTCATTCGGGACCATAAAGCCTTACAGTCTTTCCAATAGACGATGACCACTAATTTTAGTAAACAAACAATAAATACATCGTGAAAGGAAGTTTCCATTTCTTAGAAAGCGTACTATTTCGAAAATGTCATGTCAAAAATAAAGGAGTATATCAAGAGACACGCAAGATCACCATAAAGCACAAACATTGTTAGCTAACAATGTCAGAACAAAAAGTTGCCCAGAATAGAGAGAGAGAGAGAGAGAGAGAGAGAGAGAGAGAGAGAGAGAGAGAGAGAGAGGCAAAGGCTAAACTCAAATTCAGGTGACCCAAGATTCATATATAAAAGAACCCAGAGAAATAAAGTTGTTTCATACTTCGGGGCAATTTGCGAAAGCCCTCAAGACACTAACCCAAGAGAGATATTGGCAAAAGTTTATCTAAAGAAAAACAGTTTCCCTGAGGAGTCGACTCCGAAAAGTCGATTAAATTGCCTTTCGCTGTGAGCTCCGAATGCCATGTGTATACGCCCCTTTGATATGTTAATCAGTGTTGAAGTATAAGTTTTGGAGATGACGTACCTAGCTTTCGGGATGGTCAACAGTCTGTATATGTATGTAAGTATGTATGAGTGTATTGTATGTATGTATGTGTGTATAATATATACATATACATAGAAATAATCAACACAATCACGTATGGAACAGAAAAAAATTTCTGACTTACATCAAGATCGAACCCAGGTTTTTCAATGAAAAGGTAAGGCCGCTGCCCACTAAGCCATACAAGTCATAAAAGACATGTATGGCTCAGTGGGCCGCAGCCTTGCCTTTCGATCCTGCTGTATATATGTATGTATATATACATATATAAATATATGGCTATATACATCATACATTTATATCTATATATATATATATATATTATATATATATAATCATATATACATATATATATATATATATATATACACATATATATTATATATATATATATCTATATATATATATGTACGTGTACTATATATATCTATTATATATCTATATATATATATATATATATCTATAAATATAATATATTATGGTATTGATTATCATAGATATATATATATTACTCATCTTTCATTTATTATTCTTCACTACTGTAAGTAGTAACAGCAGTAGTTCTAACAAGCGAAGGTTAATAGTTTCTTTTACAAGCGTTATACAAGTTTTATATATTTGCCTTTGTGTGTGAGGAGGATTTAATGAGAGCTACGCATGAATCCGCAATTCAGGGAACTTCGCATGAGGACGGGGCGTTCGGTGACGAAGAACAAAGAAAGGATAAAAATCCGTACACTCGCTCATTAAATCCACGGCCACGTATCTAAGAACAACCGGGCTACCTCTGGTGATTACAGGAACTTTCCCCTCTCTCTAGTTTAAGTTTCCCGTGCACCCAACCACTGCTTTCTTTATTTTGAATGTTTTCTTTTCTGCGAACAATCTCCCTGTCGCTTTCTTTTTCCTCGCCCTTTCCTTGCCTTTTCTGTTCTTTTGTTTTCGCCCCTTCTTCCATTACTCCCCTCCCCTTCCTGGTAGGGACCCCTCGCTGTACTGCAGCTTCTTTGATCTTGTTATTGCTGCCATTAGCTCTATCTTGGCAGTTTTCTCAGATTCTCTATTCTCCTCATATTTTCCTCAAATCTCGTCCTTTTTCCTTGTGCACGTTCTCCTTCCCTTCACTGTCCTTCGCTACTCATCCCGCAGGATATTTTCGCAGAGGACAAAGCGCATTTGGCGCAGGAGCGACTCCCAAAGACAAAAGATGACAAAAGAGGTTCATTAACTAGAAACTCGCGGAGTTAATCCTCTGCGAGCAGAGCCCAAAACGGAGCTTCCGCTTTATGTGTCATGCAACCGTCTTCATCATGCGGAAGGGGCCAAAGCAATCAAGGGCGCCATGCAATCTGGTGAAGTCATGCAATGATAATTACACATCGACTGCTCGGCTGTTTAATCCTCACATCCAATGCAGGGCCACTGAAGCCTCGTTGCTATAAATGCTCTTTTTCAGTATCATCTACTACAGCGAATTCTGTTCAAAACTGAAACACTTTTTTATATGAACATATTATCGATTGAAAATGCATATCGAACTGAACAACGCTAAAAAGAAAGCAACGCTGATTTTACTCATCTAATTGCTGGTTATTTAGCGTAGATACAGACACGTGGACAAGGGGAATGATGGATTGACTAAACATCACGAATTTCATTTCTGGCATTTTCACCCAAACAAAACGATATTCAATCTCATGGCATAGAATAAACTAAAGACATACATTGAAAAATTTGCACCTTGTATAAAAAATATACGTTACTATGTATGTATTTGTGTAAGTGTATAATATATATATATATATATATATATATATATATATATATATAGATATATATATAATATAAATATAAATATAAATATAAATATATATATATATATATATATATATATTATATATATATATATATACACATATATATATATATCTATATATATATATATATATATATATATATATTTATATATATTATTAAATTAACCAAAACTTTTTTATTGCTGGTTACTGGTTTCAATTTGTGAATAGTGCTCTTCTGTCCGTTTTTTTTAAATCTCATAGTACACTCTTAGAGTAAAAGACATTCATACATATACATACCTACATACATACACATATTTGTACATATTTTGTACATATATATATATATATAATTATATATATATATATATATATATATATATATAGTATAAATTATTTTTCTTTTTTCTAATAGTTTTGTGCATCAAATTGTCTGTAAAATAAAAAATAAAAAGGACAACGCCATATTTCAGCAGATGTTACATCTGACCTCAACATTAGTAAATATGAATAAGGGGTGGGGGGAGTGGGGGGCTGGGAAGAAAATGTATTTATGAGACTTTGGAAGACTGCACCGAGAATCACGACTGAGCCAGATTTGCGAAGCCCAGCTACTTATATACATAACTCATCTAGCCCGTTACCATGAAACAAAGAAATCTGCACGAATACGCTGTATCAGTTTTTATCGGTTGCCTTTTATGAAATTATTTTTCTCGAAAAATGTAAACAATATTATTCCACTAAGTGGAAAACCTTTATTTTCTTGGCAGTTTTTCTGGCTCATATTGCTGTTTATGTTCATATTTATGCCATGATTTTTGTTCTTTTCTCCATTTATTGTATTTATTTGCTTTTTCTTTTTTTTATTAATGCATTTTATTCTGTGCAAACTTTATTTACTAGTCGATGGCCTTTTAGACTTGTAGTTTGTGAATGTTTGTTCATTTTGAATTTAATTTCACAACTGAAAGCTAGTGATTTTTATCAGAAAAGTCTCTCACCATTTTATGACATTATTTCATCGTGTAAATACAGTCCATTCTTCCCTAAGTATTATGTCTCAGAATGATACAGAAATATACAGTAATTGTACCGTTTTGCCCGTTTGCCAACCCCCTCCCTCCCTCTTCCCGGTCAGGAAGGAAGCTACATTCTCAGTTGGGTTAGGATGCACATCTTACACTGCCATTTAAGCACTATTGTGTACAGGCAACCGTCCATGTTGACGCACCATTCTGGGCGAGGAAGCAAAAACATCCTAACTCTGCGAAAGTCTTAGGAAAAGGAACGATATCATCTTCTGGCACTGGCTTCGGGACCGGAGAGAAAAAGGGCGGGGAGTTTCAGATCCAGAAGTTGAACAAAGGCATTCCAGGACAAAATAAGTAACTTTGGAGCTCATGATCTCGAACACAATTCACCCGAGATGAGGAGCCTGCCAAACACAACAATGGAAAAGGCCGTTCAGAGAGAGAGAGAGAGAGAGAGAGAGAGAGAGAGAGAGAGAGAGAGAGAGTGTAGGGGTTGGGGGAATTTACGTGGTTATCAAAATTTCATTATGCTGTTTTGGTTACACACGCGTCGTATAACGAATATCATTTCCCACCCTATGAGGCATAATTAGTTGACACAAAGAATTTGTGACTGTACTGCCAAATTTCCTTCCCCGACTAGAAAGTATCTGCTTTTACACAACTAGTGAGGAAATGACTTTCCATTGTACATTAACTGACGAGTGGCGTTGCAGTGCTCCTAAGATATTTGCCGCTGCTATGGTTTAAAAGCAAAAGTGACTTACATACTGAGAGCTGATGTCTTCGCCTAATTTCGGCCAAGTACGGGATGCAGCCTACATTTCACTGTACCTAATAAAGGCAATATTGTAAGGGTTTTCCTGTTCCCTTTGGTACCATTCTGAACTACTTTCATCTTTATTTCTATTTTACGAACAAATCATTTGGGCCAGGCAAGCGAACGTTCGAAATGAATCCTTTGATTTAAGACAGACCTGGAGTGTCAGAATACCAAACCACTTCATCTGAGAGAAAGAAAAAGTTAGTTCCCAAGTGATATAATATATGCGTTTTGATCAGCAACAGACATGTATACCCTTACATGTAATATATATATATATACTATATATATATATATATATATATATATATATATATATATATATATATATATAGGTAGGTAGGGGTGTAAGAGCGCGACTAAAAGGACAGCTGCTTACTCATTTAGTAAAAGGCTAGGCTCACCGCCAATATCTGGAAAATGCTGCCTTCCAGTCTTACGTTTTAGTAAAAGGCTAGGCCCACCGCCAATAGCTGCAGAAACTGCTGCCTTGCAAATGGACTTTTCTTTTTAGTCAAAGGTGAGGCCCACCGCCAATAACTGTGGTTGATGACAGCAAGGGCCTGCGGTCGTAAAAACTCCCTTTGCCAACTATAAACCATACCTGATGTTGTAAGGAAAGGCGCATCAGGCAACCAACCCCTTAATGTAGGGATAACGGTGGGAAAGAATGGGAAAGAAGATATATATATATGTATATATATATATATATATATATATATATATATATATATATATATATATATATATATATATATATATATGTGTGTATATATATATATATATATATATATATATATATGAAGAATCTACTGGTCATTTTTACCAGATACATATGTAATTGTAATTGTCACAATGTCCCCATAACTTCTCAAAATCTTTGCTCTTTTTTGGATACGCTTGTCACTGCAAAACCGTCCGGTAGCGGGAAACGAACCCACAAAACCATGGTCAGGTCGGCAAGGTGACCTCGTTGTGATTATGGTAACACGAATAGGTCACCTGACCACGAAAAGGTCAGGTCAGCAAGGTGACCTCATCGTGCTTATGGTGTCGTGGGTTCGCTTCCCGCTACCGGACATCATGATTTCTTCATATTTCTTTGAAGTTGGTTCTGACGGCTTTGTAGTGACAAACGTATCCAAAAAAGAGCAAAGAATTTGAGAAGTTATGGGGGCATTGTGGAAATTACAATTACATATAGTAGCAAACATTATGCATACAGAAATTATGTATGAAAATTCGTAAAGTAACTAAGTCTATGGGCATAACCAGACTCGTTTCACGGGCAGAACCAGCTCCGTTTCAGGGAATCCCTTCTCACCCCTACCATCGTCGGAGGGTGGGAGGTGGGAGGTAGGATGAAACCCCATTATGAACCATCTTAGGGGTCCTCACTATAACCCTGCCAAATTTCATGCCACCAGACCAGCCGTTTGTTGGTTTGTTTGTATAGTGTTTTTACGTTGCATGGAACCAGTGGTTATTCAGCAACGGGACCAACGGCTTTAAGTGACTTCCGAACCACGTCAAGAGTGAACTTTTATCACCAGAAATACACACCTCTCACATCTCAATGGAATGCCCGAGAATCGAACTCGCGACCAACGAGGTGGCATGCCAACACCATACCGGCCACGCCACTGAGGCGCTTATGACCAGCCGTTTGGCCATGAATGAATGACAGACGGACGGGCAGGCATTACGCCCATTCTAGTTTTATATATATTATATATATATATATATATATATATATATATATATATATATATATATATCACTAAATATATATGTGTGTGTGCGCGCTCGCGTGCGCGCGCGTATACATGGTATGGGCGTGTGCACTCAAACTGTGTGGCTTACGCGAGTATCCATGACAGGTATAGTCTCATCCATAAACTTTTAAAAAATGCCTCTATACAGTTGCATTGAGCCCTTTTCAGACATACTCGTACCCTACGTTATTTCTCCCTCTCGCGGTAAATTATCAATCCCTTACTTTCTTGGAACTTACGCCCACTTTACCCATCTATCTTCAGCCACTCTACCAGCCAGGCCAATATTATCAGAAATACTTTTTCACCCAGAATCACCTTTGTTTTAGCAGAGCTGCATCGTATCTCTCGATATTCAATAACCCTTTCAGCACTCTTAAACTAGTTCAGGGTTCACAGACAATTAATTTCAGCCGATACCTTTTTTTCTCTCTTTCTTATTGAATCAAAGCCGTCACTTCATTTCTACCTAACTGCTCGCCCGAACTTTCAATCCAATCAGGAGCCCAGGGGAGTTTTAATCACAAACACCAGACGAGCTTTAGAACATTCAAATAACCAGGAAATAAAATACTTGCGGCTAGAAATGTGGTCTATTAAAGATTACGGAACGGAGATATTCTAGAGGCCTTGTCCAGCCATTCACCACATCCTGCCATAATGCTTGAACTTTCATTCAAGTCATGTTGTCCCATCAGCTGTTAGGCAACTTAATAATCTCAGCGAAACAACTTTTGAAAACATCATTCAAAGACATAGCTGCATAACAGTAAACTATTGAATATGTTTGCAAAATGATTTATCAGATTCTAAACGGCCTTGAATATGAGTGACATCCAGATTATGAAATATCCTTCATGCCGTATATGGCACAGAGAAAGAGAGAGAGAGAGAGAGAGAGAGAGAGGTCCGTGACATTAAGCTCTAATTGCCTACCCCAAAATTTAGCATTTGAAAATTAATAATATTTCTATTTGCTTGTCCGACTCTCCCAAGATGAAATAAGAGTAATAATAAAAATAATTCAAAATTCTTGAATAAATTACAAATTGCTGTCCCAAATTTTTTTGAAAACATAAATTGCTTTAGCTGAAAATAAAAATCGAATGATGGTGTTTCAGTTTTTCAAGAATGGATATGTGCACATTCTAACTTTCCAAACATTTTGATGCATACAAAGCAATGTCTACCTTTATCAATACTGAATTTATAGTATGATGTTGAATTAATTTTGTGCAGTATCCTTATCTCTCTCTCTCTCTCTTTTCTCTCTCTCTCTCTCTCTCTCTCTCTGCGTTATTGCACTGAATTTTTGTCGAAGCTCAGTTACAAAAATCTATTGATTCTATTTGGCTTCAATGATAATTCTGAAGACAAATAGTTCTCTATGGAGTTACCTGTTATGCCGTAACTCATTTCATATTTGTTTTGAATAAACTCATTCCTCTTATCCTTTTATAGATGACACATCTTCAAGATATTTTTTATCATTTCGCCAGCACAAATTCTGGATATGTAAGTTGTTCTATTTGTACAAGGTTTCTGTTTGAACGGTTCTAATAAGTATCTCATTGACTGACACAAAATACAAAAAAATAAATAAATAAAATAAAATAAAATAAAATATAGCGTGTATATATATATATATATATATATATATATATATATATATATATATATATATATATATATACTATATATATATATATACATTTATGTGTGTGTGTATAGGTAAAGAAAAACTTATAAGAAAGGCACACATATAGGAAAAAGGGCTTACAACAGCAGGAAAAATATAAACCTAAAGTTTGTCCATGTAATAACGAGGGTTTTCCGTGCAATATATATAATCGACTGATGACACCAAGATATGATGATTTCAAGGAAGAAAAATAACGTATTATATATTACGCTTCCATTTTTATCAACAAAATATAAATCATATACTTCATTTAATAGGTTCATTTGTTCCCACCCACACAGTGAACCTTTATCAGTATACGGCATATTTAACAACATAACGGGAAATATTTGACAAAAGACGAACTGATACAAGAGAGAGAGAGAGAGAGAGAGAGAGAGAGAGAGAGAGAGAGAGAGAGATTTAATATACGTATTAAGCATAAGCAGGTGGTTATTGTCCAGCTGCAAAAAAGGGTTTATGTCGGAAATCAAGAAGACCTAATTAAATGAGACACGAGTAATGACCTGCCACTCAAGCCGTTCATTACGAAAGTTTATCCACATTAATTGTAATGATTTATGCAACAGTGATATCTTCTGGTTCAACTGCAACACGATCACTTGCTCAAGCATATTTCATCATCTCGCTGCTAAATTTTGCTCAACTTAATACTAATGTTATTATTATAAGGATGATAATGATAAGCATACTACTAAATATTCATGCAACAAGTTAAAGACCTTGAACGTGGGAGACCAGACTCCATAACATTGTTAGACCGTGTGTGACAAAATAAACAACAAGGATTAAGTATATATAAAGTGAGATTATATACCATACACATAATCACAAATTCAATACATATAATCAAAACAATATATATATACACCCATATATATATATAATATATATATATATATATAAAATATATATATATATATATATATATCATATATATACATATATATATATGTATATACATATATATGTACACTATATATATATATATATTATATATATATATATATATATATATATATATATATAAATAATACATATATATACATATATATGTGTGTATGTACTATGTATGTATGTATAACTGAATCACGAAGATAAGTGATGAATGTATAAATAAGGCTTTCGAGACGTTAGGCTTGATCTTTTATAAAAAAAACAAAACTCAAAGTTTTATCTTTGTTTGGGTAGGTCCACTAATTCTTCAAATGTGTTGCATTTCAGGGGCAGCTGTTCCTTTATAATCCCCATCTTTAAGGATATCTGTATGTCATCTGTCAATTATATGAGCTTCATTGTAAACTTACTTTTATATTTCTCTCCAGTCTGCTGGCAGAGGACCGGTGTGTCGAAAGGCCTACCAAACGATTCTGTTTTCCTTCGTCGAATTTGCCTTTTATATATATATATATAAATATATATATATATATATATATATATATATATATATATATATATATATATATATATATATATATATATATGTGTGTGTATATACATACACACACGCACATACTTATATATATCTATATATATATATATATATATATATATATAATATATATATATATATATATATATATATATATATATATATATATATACATATATTAACGAATTCAATAAAAATAATCAAATCCAATACATTGGTGCAAAACATACCACTCAAGGCTACTATAATGGCATAAGATAACGAACAAGCCAACTTCAATTTTGCCCCTAATACCACTGTCGTGCCGTAGAGTTTAACGAGTCGATCCAAAAACGATGCCGTATTATATGACAGCGTTCCAGAGACCTACCTGATTGTCACCAAAACATATCGGATAACATGCTCGGCATTCAGTCCTAACGGAATATACACGAAACCATAAACATCATCGTAAGTTAACATCTTGCTTTGTGACCAGGAGGAATTGCAACGAGTACAACAAAAAGAAGCGAAAAATTTAGTTTGAATTGTTACATGAAAAATATTAATAATAATCCAATGAATTTGCAGCAAAAACTACTTCAGTTAAATTGCATCCATTTATTTCCCAACGTATTTTCTTCATGACTCCAAATGAGTGGGACTCGGCCTCGGCTCGATCGATTTTCGAGGATTTGGGTGGGAGAGGGACCGTAACTCTTCGCTCGATGCACCAATCTATGGTCATCATAAAATTCCTTTCCCCCTCTCGATTCAATTGTTACAAGCCTGAGAGAGAGAGAGAGAGAGAGAGAGAGAGAGAGAGAGAGAGAGAAATTTATATAATTTAAATTTCAAGTTTTCCCATTCTTAGACGATTAAAACATAATTGTAAATCCACAAACCTTGTAATTACCTTTTGCAATAAACTGCACTAGAATATGTTTCAAATAAAAGCTACAAAAGGACAACCAACACCCTTAAATTCTATGCATCTTTCGTAAAAAATAAATAATTAATAAATTATATAAATAATGTTTGTTTGTATGTATGGTGTTTTTACGTTGCATGGAACCAGTGTTTATTCAGCAACGGGACCAACGGCTTTACGATGACTTTCGAACCACGTCGAGAGTGAACTTCTATGACCAGAAATACACATCTCTGACCCTATATAAATAATAGTTAGAAGTAATACATGAAAAAAAGCACAAATCAAAAATAGACATTTTATTCTTGAGGCGCGGTAAAAATGCGCAGAGGAGGAAAAGTAGTGAATATTATTTTCAATTTTATTGAAGAATTACTGAGTATTGTAGCGAGTAACGTGAAATTCAGTGAAAATTAATTTAACTGCTTGGGCAATGAATGTGAATATATCGCTCCATCTTGGTTAAAGGCCAATACTAAGCTAATGTTTTACAATCTTCGACGGCTGAGCCTCTGTAGCATATTGTGTGTGCATTGGGGAGGTTAATTAAGAAACTGCTACAGTAAAAATATGTGTAAAGCTCAAGTTTTATATATATATATATATATATATATATATATATATATATATATGTGTGTGTGTGTGTGTGTGTGTGTGTGTGTGTGTGTGTGTGTGTGTGTGTAACTGAATCACGAAAGTCTGGAACGTGATAAATCCATAAATAAAGGTATAAGCCACGAAAGAAAGATAGACAACTGAGTTTCTGCAAGATCTTTCGACTCAACGTCCTTTACTTAGCAGACAAACTGACTTACATGAGAAATTCAGAGTACAGGAAAGGTCGTATAAGTGATAGATAGGGATTATAAGGAAATTAGTACCTAGAATCCACCACACCTAGAAAATGAGTAACCTTTCCAAATAAACATAAACATGGGTAAAATTTAAGAACAAAAAGATTAAGTCTAACTGCTCATACACAGGGACAAGACAATTAAAGGATCATACAGAGCGGCAGCTGACCACATTCAGATCTTTTGGTAAACAAAAACTTATTCACAAAACATATTAAACATACATATACAAAGAAAATATCTCTAAGGCAACTAATTTGTATTTAAGTCTGTAATTATATCTTTGAGGTCATTCTTAAACATGTTACAAATACAAGGGTCTAAAATCTAAATGAAACAGGCCATGACTAATATTAAAATTGCAATGGGAAGTAAGTTGTATTATGGCAGATTCTAAAAAATTTCGTGATAAGACATCTTTTGATCTTGCAATTACTGAACTACCAATCCAATTTATCCGGTGATTGTTTTCACTTAAATGAATGAATATTGCATTAAATGTTTGCCCAGTTTTCACAGAATATTTATGCTGTTTTAATCTTACTTCTAAGCCCTTGCTCGACTGTCCGAGATAAAAGGAGGGCAGTCCATACATGGAATTTTATATATTATGTTGTTGCTTTCCCTGGGGCCATTTTTTATTAACATTCCTTTTAGTGTGTTATTATGGGAAAAAACAAGGTTGACCTTAAAGGCTTTTAGCAATGATTTAATGGCTTCAAATCCGTTAAAATAAGGCAAACTGGGAATGTTCTTAGAATGTTCTCTCTCCGTGTTACTTAAAATTGTGCATCTCTGCATATCTCATGAAACGTCTCCTGCCTGTAACCGATGAGATTGAGAATGAGGAAGATATCATCGGGAGTTTATTGGAGGGAGAGCCATAATCTGTGATAGAAAATGAGTCATCAAAGTTATTTGGGAGGGTATCCATCTATAGGTTCAGCTGATATAGTTGGAACAAGTGAAGATTGGATCTCATATGTAAAGAGAAAGATATTAGTATACACACCCTCTGTACTGCAACATATGGAGGAGTCATTCAAAGCTTTCCGTGGAGAAACGCCAAGGCCGGGAGTCACGGCAGTATTCAGTTTTCTCGATATTTTCAAGGACCAAAATCTTAATGTTCCGGAGGATATAATTAGGTTTGTTTTTTGATGAAGAATTTATTTTATAATGAAAATTCAAAATGGTAACAACCATTGCAAAGCAAATTTAATAGAAATTGGAAACAAAATAATTCAGTAATTGCTGATAAACATTTGACAGAATTAAGGCAGTGCGAGTATTAAACGAATTATAAATAAAGTTTATAATATTTTCTTAAGAGCCTCTACTTTTGGTTTCCATTTCCAATGTTCACTGTGTATTTTATATGGAAGTTTATGAACTAATTATTATAATATTAATAAAAACAATGTTGTAGCTGTGAAATCAAAGAGGCTCCAATAAGTCGTATACACCCTCAGCGCACCCAAGTGCTCCGTGTGACAACACTGAGCACAGTCTGCGCGGTAACTTACGGCCCCAACTAACGTTCGTGGCGGCATTTATCTTTTTACATACTGCTCTCAGCTACGAGTCGACCGGGTAGCGGCAGCGCTTTGTAAGTTAGTAACCTTAGTTGCTCCCCAGATGCGGTCATGTAAAAGTAGTACGTTGGCGTCACCTCCGGAACTACTGAGGCTAATGGGCTGCAATTTGGTATGTTTGATAATTTGAGAGTGAATGGTCAACATACCGATTTGCAGCCCTCTAGCCTCTGTAGTTTTTTCAAGATCTGATCGCGGACAGACACAGCCATCTGAACAGTTCTGTTTTACATAGAGCTAAAACAACACTGAAATAATTGATTTAGAAAATCGCCGTACCCACGTAGTTAAAAAGCGTAATAGTTTTACAGAATCAATCAACAGAGAAAAAGAGCATTTTTCTATCATACAGTTAACCTAATATACAATCTTCCATTTTAATACACTATACTTTGAAGTTGCATTTAAACCACAGTTATTATAACTTGGTTTTATTTGGTAAACAAACCTAAGATCAGGCTTTGAATCCGAACGCCGCAGTGTTCTTTATTTCACAGGCAACTGTACGTTTATTCCTTCCTAATTTACCACATGATCGAAGATAAGTAAATTTAATGCAACGGAAATTAATACCTAAAAAGGAACTGATCTGCGAATATTCCTAACTGTCCTCACGTTAAATCACAAAACATAAAGACAAGAAAAAAACGGAAATGAGGCCTGTGACTTTTCCACAGGGTTCACGAAGGATTTTTTTTTGACGTATTATGGTGGATTTCCAAAGTACGATGTACTAATTTGTTTCTCTTGGATGTAAAAGTATCTCGTTCATAATCATGTTAATGACAATGGGAAGCTTCTAAAAGATTTCGATCCTTGAATACCGAGGCGAAAGACAAAATGACCAGAGTGCCTAGGAGAGACGATCACAGAAAATTAATAACAACGAACACCTACGGAAAACGAACAGAGAAAGCTAATAACAAAATTAACCGAGAAAATGAATTAAGTGGATACCTGGCAAAGCCGAACACAGAATCCTACATCAAACACTTCCGTTATTTCACGTTCGAGCCTTTTCTAAAACGTCATGGGTGACTAAGGTTAGGAACGTTGAATGATATTGATACCTGATGAAGGGCCACTCACACAGGATAAATACTGTAATTCAGACCCATTGCGCCAGATATAAGAGAGGGTCAGCGCTGCATTAAAGGGAAACCATCAGCTGGAAGCGAAGGAATGATTTTCTGCTTCTTTTCATAAAATAAAAACAACATTGCAAAATACTCTGAATAAGTGAACATTGAGTACTGAGTGAAGTTTTTCTTATCTAGTGCTGAGGGCGCACACAAATTTACATACTAAAATGATCTAACACTGCACAGAAAGGCATCAAAACTACATCTGATTCATCGATATTGCAAGAACATATTAAATTCAAAATTCCTAAATTTCCGAAAAAAATTACTAAAACGAATGGAACATTAATAAAAAAAAAAAAAGCCATAAAGTAATGGTAATAAACATAACGCTCATTATACTGATTATTTACATCTCCACCATAAGAAGAAGCCAGAAGTGAACAACTTCAAAGTGTTAGTAAAATAAACATGGAAATATATATATATATATATATATATATATATATATATATATATATATATATAATATATATATATATATATATATATACTTATGAGAATGTATTTCCAGCGTACTAGGTCATTTTCAAGCCAGCAATTAAGCAACTCTTCGTTTATATGAAAAACTAAAAGCCAAAACTAGCTACAGCATTAATCTAGCATTTTTAGATAGGTCAAGATGCGTAACTGTTTGTGTGGTATTTAAATGAACACAGTTTCACGAAGTTTTTGCAATTTACTGGTGTGAATTTTTCTGGTTGTTTTCACTACAGGGAACCAGTTGCTGTAACTACTCAATAAGCGCAGAAGGTGGTTTTGCCTTTCTGGGAAAAATGAGTGGAAGAAACAGTAGTTAATTTCGTTAGTGCTGCCGTCCTCGCCATCGCCGAGATTCGAAGAATTCTACGTAATGAAACGAGATAGGAATGCGAGGCTGCAATCTCCTGTGAATGTCACAACTGCTCAGGCTACATCGTTTCCCGTTACTCGTTTTTGGCTAATTCGCTTTACTCCTGCCGCCCGGGCTGCTACTCTTAGTGAAGAAAAACAATATATAGTAGACTTCCTTCCTCGGCACAAAGAAATTTGTTATTTTCAAAAGGATCTCCAGTTTTTTTTCTCTCTCTCTCTCTTTTTTTTTTTTTTTTTTGAAGAACTGATTCAAGTTTCAGATATCATACGTAGGTAGCTATTAACAGCCAAAGCCAATGATATTAGGATGAAAATCGGATTCAATATTATTGCATTGGAACTGAACTTCCGTAAAAATGGTTATTATGATAAATAGATTCCAGATTGTATATGCAAATAAATAAATAAATATGTGCATATATATATATACACATACACACACATCATATATATATATATATATATATATATATATATATATATATATATATATATATATATATATATATATATATATATATATATATATATATATATATACATATATATAAAAGTCATATCACATTACCGTGATTCAAATACATATATCGAGCTACAAATGTCCTTTAATATCTAATTCGCTCTACCTCGGAATTAATATATTTTCATATATGTTTGACCGAAGGGGAATTTTTTAGGCGATAATAAAATTGCCGGCCGACGGGCACGAATTGAAGATGTCGATGGTTCGTGCCCGTCGGCCGGCAATTCTATATCGCCTAAAAAATTCCCCTTCGGTTAAACATATATGAAAATATATTAATTCCGAGGTAGAGTGAATTAGATATTAAAGGACATTTGTAGCTCGATATATATATATATATATATATATATATATATATTATTTATTTATATATATATCTATATTATATATATATATATATATAGATATATATATATATATATATAGTATATATATATATATGTAAGAAAGCACTTGTAGTTATGGCTACCAATAGATATCAGCATTATGTTCCACATAAAAAATCGTGTTTCTCTTTTCTAAGGACAGGAACATCTGCTGATGAAGTAATAAATCTTCATTCATTTTGCAAAGCACATAGTAGTTTGTCACATTTATCTCGTTTCTCTTATTCAACACATAGTTCAGGGATACTCAAGGAGACAAACAACCCATTCACAAACAGACTGAGATATTTTTTGTGTTAAAAACAAACATTTCCATGAATTTATAATAAAAATGTATTAAACCATTACGAACATGAAATAAAATTCTAACGTGTTAGCATGCGTACCCTTTTTGTTATACAATAAATAATTAAATAAATAAATATTGTCACAATTATTATCATTATTTCAAAAGCATAACAATTTGAATGGACACCTGAAAGCTATACTGACATTACAACCTCTAGAGCTATCCAGAGTTATCTTCTTTCCTGAGAAATCCCAAAATCTCTCCAGCAAAAGGTACTGCACATAACAAAACTTTATGAAGCATGAGGCTACATCCGGCAGCTGAAGTGTAAATGGTACTTCAGCAATATCCCAACGACTTCAAACATTAAATAAGGCTCACGATCAATGATTTGGAGGGCAAAAGGCAATGCAATAAGTTATACGAAATGATGTACTACAGCCGCAGGGCTACTAAATTTTTCTGTTGCTAATAATACGTCTTAATACTCAGCCATATTAGTGATTATGATTAAAGTAACAGGCCTAAGGACAACAAGAAATTTGGAGACAAGTTACCTCTCTAATTAATCTTACTTTTGCCTGTCTGATCAACCTTACTTATTCTAACCTAATTTCGCAGAACTTGACCTTTTTAATACTAACAACCCCATTTGCTTGCTCCCAAAAGATGAGCGCCTGAATCAGCGAAATACCAACCTTGTAGGTTATCATAAAGAAAAAGGGCTGGCCCGAATGACTTGAAATTATTACGTGGGTAGGAACCAATTGGTTACTTAGCAACGGGACCTACAGCTATAGTGTGGAATCCGAACCACATTATATCGAGACATGAATCTCTAATCACCAGAAATAAATTCCTCTGATCCCTTGTTGGCCGAAAGGGGAAGCGAACTCGGACTACCAAATCGGTAGGCGAGCGCGTAACCCACTCGTCCAACGAGGAACTAGGTTACTACAGAGCCAGTGCAACTTGATCTCACTCCCTTTACCTCACCCAGCGAGTTCATAATAAATGAGATTGAGGATCTCCTGGGAATGCACTCCACCTAAAATCCGATCTGCTACTAAAGGCTCGAAAGCGCTGAAATTAACATTTACCTTCCATCCTAATATTTTATATCAGCCGTGCAGGCATCACCTCCAGAACAATCCTCATTATGATCGATTCCAGCTTCCTGGGTAGCCATTCCCATTAGTCCAGAACGGGGAGGAAGCAATTGCTAGATGAATATTCTAAACTATTTTACTCTTATCTTAACTAAAGTTCTGTTGGAGATCAAGTTTATGTTAATCGGAAATTAAACAATTGCAAAAATATAAGAAAATGACGAGTGGCCCACCGATAACACCAAATCTAGGAATGATGTGCATCTGTAATTAACATTCTACGTCCAGAAAAATAAGAACTTTCTTGCAATCATGGCACTCGTAAAAAGGAAAAAGCTCTATCGATAATCATCTTGTTTGTCATATGCGTACAAGGTAATTACAATGCCTTATATATAAATAAGTATTCATTCACAAACACTTACTCGGTGACTATGGCGCTGATACATAACAGTAATTTTCAACCGATTTTTCTCTTCGACGAACTTTCAAAAGTCAATAAATAACCTAATCCTGGAGGTGTATATAAAAAAAACACAAATTATATCGGGAAGATGGTTGCTAATGTACCTAGACGCAGAATGGAAACCTGGAAATGCCAGTGATGATCGGAAAGAAAACATTTGAGAAAATAATTAGTGAAGGTTATTACCGCTGAAATCAGAATTACATTTACGGATCCTGTAGATAATGGCTAAGTAAACTATCATTCGCAAAGCATAGGAGAATAGAGAACCACATTCATTTTCAAAGGGCAAGAGGAAAGAGGAGGAAAGAACAATGGCAAAGGCAAAAGGAAGTTCAGGATTAAAAAGCAGGTTAGATCCATCACTGTTTTTGCCTAATGGAGTTACCCGGTTGGGTTTATTTGCAATGTCTGAAAGCTTTTGGTGGCCACACTCCAAAACAGGGTAAGAGTAAAATCCTCAACGAATAAATTCTCTCTCTCTCTCTCTCTCTCTCTCTCTCTCTCTCTCTCTCTTTGCCCTTATATACATTCATGCATATCCATACATACACAGACACATGTCTATGAACATGAGTGTATATATATATATATATATATATATATATATATATATATATATATATATATATATATATATATATATATATTATATTATATTCATTATTATAATATTCGACATATAATTTACATTTATCTAGATACTGTAAGTATGAGCTAAATAGCATCGGATTTGGTCAATAAATAGGTGGCTAGCCATCAAGGACGAATAAACACCGTCGAAACGCAGTCAAATGAAGATCCACGAGGTAGGCGTACTGGGTGCATCAACCTCACCTTAAAAATTCATCTTTGAAAACCTAAGAGAACTATTTCTGGTGATCCACTTTATTGCGGTAAAAAAGATGTAAGGCATATATATATATATATATAATATATAATATATATATATTATATATTTATTTATATGTGTCCATATATATATATATATATATATATATATATATATATATATATATATATATATATATGAATAATATCACATCGAACCGTGATTCATTTATATATCATTGAGCTACAAATTTCCTTTAATATCTAAATTCACTCTACTTCGGAATTGATATATTTTCATATATGTACCGAAGGGGAATTTTTTAGTTGATAACAATTTCGCCCCCACATGGGATCGAACCACTGTCCAAGTGGACGGGGACGAAATCAGGACCAGTGACGCTATCAAGTCAGCTGACTTGATAGCGTCACTGGGTCCTGATTTCGTCCCCGTCCACTTGGACAGTGGTTCGATCCCATGTGGGGGCGAAATTGTTATCAACGATCTATATATATATATATATATATATATATATATATATATATATATATACATATATAAAATTTCCAATTCCTCTAGGAAAATCTAACGTGTAGCACCCGATTTAGAAAGCCATTTAAAGATTAAGGCAAACCGCCCTTAAAATGACACCAGGTACCTGCAAATGGAATTTCGACAAAGCGCCGAGATTATCATGAAGTCGTTCAAACAGAAAATGTTATTGGAAATACAAGATACACACTCATAGCCTCATGAAGTTGGCTTATAAGCTTTCATTTTATCGCACTGCGAAATGATAATTACATTTTCCGTTTGCCGTAACAGTAATTTTCTACTCTGCCCTGAAGGCTGCAGCCTCCACCACAAAAGCAGCGACCATCCCATTTCTCTCATTTACGTCAGAGCGGAATTTTCACGTCAGAGCGGAATTTTAACGTCCCGCTTTGAAGATCATTTCCTCAACTCCGTCGTATCACAACGCTCGCTTGGATGTGTGGAATAACATCTGCTCCTTGGTTAATGGTGGCCGTAACGTCATTAATACATAAGTAAAGAATGCCGTGCAAGTGTGCCATTACCCGAGTAACTGAGTATTTCGTGCTATTTCGGCAACTTAAATATTTGCAGGGCATTTAAGCAGGCTTATTACTTTTCTATTGTTCGTGTTCTTAGCAAGATATTCACTATTATGCTAATATTCATAACGTGATTCAGTCATAAAATTTTCACCATTTTTAAATAAAATGCTAATAATGGAATTTCAGTATTAATAACCACACGTCGTCCAAAATTACTTTAGACAATGAACCCAGTTTGTTATTAGACAAAATTCAGATGGGGTGCAAAACGAATGCGGCTTCATGAAACTGTTTTCTTGTTACAATGCCCCAATACTTCCAAATCGCACACCGAGATCATTCGTAAAAATTTTAGAATAGTGAAATAGGATACTAAAAGCAGGACCAAGGCCAAGTACTGTGACCTAGGAGGTTATTCGGCGATGAAATGGGAATTGACACTAGAAAGGTTTGAAAGGTGTAACTGGAGGAAAACCTCAAAGCAGTTGCAATTTAAAACAAATGTCTGGATGAGATGATGAAAAGAACCTTAATGCCTACAGTGCACCGCGTGAAGCGCACTACAACACTAACCTCATACGCGGGTAAACGTTTAGAATCCAGTGCTAACTAATATGAAGGTCAATTTTTACTCGTATTTTACTCTCAAAACCAACTGTCGGTGGTATGAAGATCTGAAAATGTCTAGTCCCAGTTTAGCATCATTTTTCGAAAAAAAATTTCATAATTATTTCTCAATACCTACAAACAACTATAATACTCTAAGCTAAACTTCCGTGAACAGCTATTGAAAATCTATCGTTTCTGTACCACCAAAATTATAGAAATGTAACATATAATTGGAAGAATGTATGAATATATTCATGATCAATCCATTTTTTTTACTATTTTCTTCCATACTGGTTTCTAAAAATCACCTCAGTTATTAGCGATTTATGCTGAATCGTTATCCCCATGAATTCTAATTTTTGTATTAGGTACATTTCACGGAAAACGCACAAACTTCACCTAACCGTGACATCCGAAGTTAATTTGTTGGTAATGAATCCGGAATTCAACACAGCCATCCCATTTACTTAGCTTTATAAATCCAGCAACTTCAGACACATCATCTTATCCCACTTAAATTTCTATTTCTGTACGGAAATGTCACATAACGAGGACGGATTTTGAACACTTTCACGAAGATTCAATTCTTGTTCACAGGATAAATCTTTAAGAACAAATATAGATATATATAAATATATTTATTATGTATTTACATTCGTATATCCTCTCTCTCTCTCTCTCTCTCTCTCTCTCTCTCTCTCTCTCTCTCTCTCTCGTGTGCACACGCATTTTCGTTTTGTTCTTATGTATTTTGTATAAATTGATTTGTGTTATATGGACAGACAGTTTACATTATATTATATATATGTACATATATACATACATATATATTTATATTATGTATGTATGTATAGACTATACTATATATATATATATATATATATATATATATACTGTATATATAAAGTATCTGTCAACATAACACATAAACAATTCACGCAAAATACGTAAGAAAAAAACGAAAGTGCGTGTGTCAGAGAGAGAGAGAGAGAGAGAGAGAGGAATATAAAAATATGATACACTAATAAACCATACCCATAAATAAAAAAAAAAAAAAGAATTCTCATTTTCCGCTGGAGAAACGAACCGGCAGTATTTGCTGTTGCAATTCAATAAGTTTACAGCCGTATCTATTATAGTTCCAGATGACTGGAGGGAGAGGCAGGGTCTCATCCCCGCCGGGGGAATCGGCTGTCAGGCCTTCCCGGCGTGGCTTAATCTGGATATACACAGAGCAATCAAGGTCGATATTTTCCAATTTACTTTTGTAAACAATACGGATATAAAAAGCTGGAGCCTGCTTATTTTTCTCCCTTATCTTTCTCCTCCCAATTTATATAGCAATGG
>NC_087212.1:71181885-71201974 GCF_015104395.2 Macrobrachium nipponense | reverse complement strand
GGTTAAATGAGAAAACGCATATATATGTTTATGCATATATATTGTATATATCAAATTGGACCCATGCTATGTAAAATGATAATTATAGAATAATAAATATATTAATATAATATTTGTATATTTGACTATTATATATTAATTATTATAATATATTATAATCATACATACATATTGAATATATATATATATATATATAATATAAGTTGTAACTAGTTTTTCAACAACACTTTTTATTTAATAAACCCATGGCTAACGCATGACAAATATGGATTGGTCCTAAGTCGAGGTTGTAAATTTTTTTTTTTTTTTCCCCCAGAATAAACTGTATAAAAAGCCATAACAATATTTATTTAAAAAAAAAACTCACAGTTCACCGTTTAACACTCTTAAAGCATTTTGAAAATGAACATTAACAGATGAACAATTGACTTTCATATGACTTCAAATTAAATCCTTCGTGGGTAAAGGTTGGAGAGGACCTCTACTCCAGAAGCTGAAAACAGAAACAAAAGCCATATATAAACAAAAAAAATTTACATACATTTAACACAGCACTAATTCTCAATGACTGGCTATAACAGATTAACATTGTACAATAATATAAATGGCTTCAAAACACTATATTTTTTGAAATAAAGTAAACAAATACAAAGACCACCCTCACCTCCACCCTGTGCGAGTCTCAGCCGTGAACTAAGGCAGCGGTTACGAAAAGAAAGATGGCGAATGGGGACGACGACGACAAAATGACATTGGAACTAAAACATTATTGGAACATCATAAAACTAAAGAAAAACTAAAATTTAATTTTTACATTCTTCCGCCCCAAGATAATTTTCAAAGAAAATTATAGAACCTATGTAGGATTGCGGGACAATGCATCAGCTAGAACGTTGGCAGATCCTTTGATATAAGATATTTGAAACTGGTACTCCTGAAGAAGGAGACTCCAGCGCATCAGTCTTGCATTATGAGCTTTGATATTTCTCAGGTAAGTCAAAGGACGGTGGTCCGTCTCTAGAAAGAACGATCTTCCATACAAGTACTGTTGGAACTTTCCCACAGCCCAAACAATTGCTAAGGTTTCTTTTTCAATGACTGAGTACTTAACTTCGGATGGCTGCAACTTGCGACTGGCATAAGCAATAGGAAATGGCATACCTTCAGAATCGTAATTGTAACAGTGCACCTCCTATTCCCTGATCCACTTGCATCTGTTTCTTTTCAGACCAAATGGCTTACTAAGGTCTGGCAACCGAAAACTAGGCGCAAGAGTTAACTTCTCCTTTAACATTTCAAATGCCTCTCTCGCCTTAGAATTCCAGCCGATTATATCGGGGTTGATTTTTCTTTAAACATCAAGACAGAAGGGGCAGAAATACTTCCAAATTGTGGAATAAATCTCCTATAGAAGGAAACAGACCCTAAAAATGATCGTAATTGCCGTTTCTTACTTGGAAAAGGCATATCCACAATTGCCTGTACCTTATCTGGTAATGGCTGCAGAGAATTCCTACCAATCTGGTAGCCCAAATAGTGAATTACCTCGTAACCAAAACGACACTTAAGAGGGACCACAAGTTAAATTTCAACTGCGAAGTCTAGCAAACACTTTCTCGAGGGCCACCAAGTGTTCAAGCCATGAGCTAGAGTGAACAAAAATGTTTATCAAAATAAAAAACTAACGATCTAAATTTTTCAACACTTGGCGCATCAGACGGTTATATGTACTACAGGCAGTACTTAATCCAAATGGCATTCTTTTGAATTGAAATAACCCCTATTAGTACTGAATGCAGTATATTTCCGGCAAGATTCTTCCATTGCAACCTGGTAACAAGCTTATGCCAGATCAATTTCAGATAAATATTTGCAATTTGAAAATTTGTCTAAATTTTCATTGATAGTAGGAATAGGTTCAACATCAAACACTGTGTTGCAGCATTCAACCTGCCTAAAATCAATACACATCCGATAACTGGCATCAGATTTTTTTACTAGCACGACAGGTTGAGGCAATAGTTTAGATACCGATGCTTCAATTATATCAAGCTCTAACAATTTGTCAACTTCACTGTTAAATACCTCTCTTAAGTGATAAGGAATGGAGTAAGGCTTTCTCTTGACAGGCTCTGTTGTAGTTAACTGTATGATGGCTAAAGTTTTTAACACAACCAGGTATATCACTAAGAAAATCCTTATCCGCTGTCTAACAATGTGGATAACTCTGCCTTTTGTTCTGTAGTTAGAGAGGGATTCACATCAGGCTCAGTCTTCGACTCTGTATCTAACACTGGCAAAGGAGAATCTGTACATTGAGCAACTACAGCAGCCTGCACCAAATCCAAAGGTTCCATTAAAACATTCTGTTCAAAAGGAGTAACCTCATCAAACACTTGCAAATTATTAATAGTAGCCCTGCGGTAATACTTTTTCAACATATTCACATGGAAAAGTTTGTTTATTCCTTACCTCTATAATGTAATCAACAGGACCTTTCCTTACCAATTACCTTAAATGGACCCTATCCACTGAGTTAAGAGTTTATTAGTGTCAGAAGGTAAAAGTAGCAGAACTTCATCACCTTATCACAAATTTTCTATCAGATGTTTCAGATCATAATAAGTTTTTGTACTTGCTAAAATTAACCTCGGCATTCTGGAAAGCAATCTGGGCTGTTTCTTCTAACCTATTGCGCAGATCCAACACATACTCATAAGAATTCCTAATCTCTTCATTAAGGTCCTGATTAGTAAACAAAAACTCTTTCAAATATGGATAAAGGACCTCTCACATTTCGGGGGTCCATAATCATTCGAATGGAGAAAATCCTAAAGTATTGTTAGGGATCTCTCTAACGGCAAATAAACAGACAAGGGAGGTACCTGTGCCAAACAGCGAGGATAATCTGAACAAATTTTCTTAATTATACTTTTCAAGACACCATTAAAACGCTCACAATACCCATTAGCTTGTGGATGGTATGGTGATGTAAAAAGTTGGTTTTATATTAAGTAATTTATGTACTTCTTCCATCACTGAAGAAACAAATTGACGTCCCCTATCTGACAGAACCTCCTTAGGGATACCTACACGTGTAAAAATAGTTAAAAGGGCTTCAGCACAAGAAATAGAATCTATAGAGGAATAGCCTCAGGGTGGGAACGTGTAGCACAATCAACTAATGTCAAATAAACCTATGACCGTCCTCAGAAGGGGGTGACAAAGGCCCAAACTATATCAACTGCAACCTTTGCAAATGGTTCGGTTATTATAGGCATTGTTTGAAGGGGTGCCTTCTTGACACGACCTTGGGAAGTAGTCCTCTGACAGATATCACATGATCACTAACGCAGTATATCAGCTCGTGGCACCCTGGCCAAAAGTACAGTGCAAACACTTTTTGTTTAGTTTTACAATTACTAAAATGTCCAGACAACAATGAATCGTGGGCAATTTCCATAATTAATTCCCTGAACTTTTGTGGTACCACCAGAACTTTTACTCCTAACATCACGCTATTTTTACTCTCTATACACTTTCTGTAAAGAAAACCGTTGTCAATAAAGTACTGGAAAACATTTCCCTTAGATATTTCAGTAGTTTGTTTATCAAGCTTCTCACGAATGCTCTTCAAAGTAGGGCAAGTCATTTGTTCTTGCTTAAAAACCGACGCACTCACATTTAAGTCACCAAGAACCTTCAATTTCTTTGTAATAAGGGGAGCTGGAAGAGCATTACCAGCTTTTACTTGACCTCTGGTCATAACAGATTGGCAGGTAGATGTATCCTTATCATCTACTTGTCCAATAAGCACACCACAAACTTAATGGGAGCCTTTACCACTTCAGTCCAACCTGTAAAATAAGCACAATCAATATGACACTTAACCACAGGAAATTTATCAGTTCTACCCAAATAATCACTAACAGATGCAAATTGTGTGTGTTCATCCAAAGGTATGGGCGGTAATAACTTATCAGACAACTATACAAGTACATCCCGTATCTCGTACCATGGTCGAGATATTAGCTCCATTTACCTTACAATTTTCAAATTTCAGAGAGCCACATACAGTAGAGTCAAACATAAAATTAATTTTATGAGGAACGACATTACCAACTTCAGAGTCATTACACCCAGGATTACTATCAGTTAAAACATTATGAATCATAGGATTTTCTTTCCTTGTCAATGATTTATTCTGAGGACACTGAGGTCTTATATGACCTTCTAAACCACAACCATGACAAATTATTTTCCCTTTTACCTTCGTACTATTCGGCTGTAAGACTGAATGATCGGAACTCTTTAATGAATTAGTGTTATTGACCAATGACTTCCTCGAACTACTTTTAGACAATTTGTTATACAAATTATGAGCAGCCGCATAAGTATCTGCCTCATTAATCAATTCATCAAAAGTACGCCACTTTCTGTCTTTAAGGGTACTGCGTAACCTCGGGAGTTACTGAGCTAATAACTGGTCACACAAAATAAAGTCCAATAAAGATTCATACTATTATTTACCTTTGATGTTTCCAACCAATGATTCAAAAGCCTACGTAAAGTAAAGCCAAACTGTCGGAAATGTCTGATGGGGGGGTGGGGGGGAATACGAGCACGCCGAAATTCAGTTCTATAATAATCAGAGTTCATATAATAAGCATTCAACAACTCTTTTCTTCAAATAGGAATAAGTACTAGTGGCTTCAGAAGGCAGCGTTACATAAATCTCCCTTAGCTTACCCTGTAACAACGGTAAAAGTCTAATTACACCGTCAGTCTCTAAATTCCACCCATTTGCTTCACAAATTCTCTCAAAATATGAAAGAAAAACACTAAAATCATCACCTTCCTTAAAACTAAGCATTTTATTTTCATCTGACGAATGTCTGGAACAAGGGCTAGAGACATTTAGTGGGAGTCGCAGCCCTCCCCTTTGAAAGCATGTCTATTTCATGCTGCCGATCTTTACTTCTCTCTTCTAATTTTTTTAATTCTAACTCTCGTTCTTGTGATCGCTCTTCCCTTGCTTGTGCTCGCTCCTCTCTCTCAATATTTTGTTGATGAACGATAAATTTTACAGCATCATCCCCAGCCAACCAAGATCACTAGCCAGTTTCTCGTAGTTTAGTTAAATCAGCAATGGTGATAAAAACACTAATTCATATATCAAAATGAGTTCACGAAAAAAAAAATGACCGCAACGTAACAAGTGGACTTTAGCTCAATACAGTTGAGCCCTGATTGAAGGCAGGCAATTATAGAAGGGTCATTAAACAATATATAACACGACGAACTAACCTTGTACCTTAAACCATTATTAAATATTAAGTATTACTTAATATTTTTCAACACTTTTATTTAATAAACCATGCTAAGCATGACATATGGGATGGTCCTAAGTCGAGGTGCAATCAGAAACTGTATAAAAAGCCATAACAATATTTATTTAAAAAAAAAACTCACAGTTCACCGTTTAACACTCTTAAAGCATTTGAAAATGAACATTAACAGATGAACAATTGACTTTCATATGACTTCAAATTAAATCCTTCGTGGGTAAAGGTTGGAGAGGACCTCTACTCCAGAAGCTGAAAACAGAAACAAAAGCCATATAAACATTTACATACATTTAACACAGCACTAATTCTCAATGACTGGCTATAACAGATTAACATTGTACAATAATATAAATGGCTTCAAAACACTATATTTTTGAAATAAAGTAAACAAATACAAAGACCACCCTCACCTCCACCCTGTGCGAGTCTCAGCCGTGAACTAAGGCAGCGGTTACGAAAAGAAAGATGGCGAATGGGGACGACGACGACAAAATGACATTGGAACTAAAACATTATTGGAACATCATAAAACTAAAGAAAAAGTAAAATTTAATTTTTACATATATATATATAATATAGTGTGTGTGTATGTTATACGTATGCAGATTGTTAAAGCATAAATATTTTCTTACATAGGGGACTGTATTACTACATGTTTCCAAGATGTTGTGATTAATACCAATTTAAGAGAATTCATCTTCACGCCAGGAGACAGATTTGTCAACAAATGTGACTCCTCCAGCATCAGAGAGGAAAACAGCTTGAAATTTCATTATGGTTTAAAAACGTTGGAAAGAATGCGATTTACTCAAGAAATTTGCTGTTATTTTTGCAAGGCGTCTATCGAATGTGACAGTCCAAGAATCATTCACTGTCGCAAATAAGAAAGAAGTAAGGTGGGATATTCTGTTTTTTTTTTTTTTTATTCCAATCCGTAAGATAATTGCCATGTTCCGTGCAGTGCTTGACACATCAAAGAGGAGTAATTCCCCAACGCAGCCACTGAGTGTAGTTTCAACACGTGGACATCAAATCTGGTGTAAAAAATTCATGTTGTCTTCCATTATAGCATAATCCACGCAAATCCCTGATCAATGCTCTTACTGCGTGGGATTATATAATGGCTTGATTATGTATTCCTGTTGAATTCATGCTTTTGTACTTAAAATCAAATCAGCTCACCACAAACATAATAATAATAATAATAATAATAATAATAATAATAATAATAATAATAATAATAATAATAATAATAAACCAAACCGACGTGACGTTGATTGACAAGTCAAGAAGAAAGTATCACTCATTGATGTCGCAATACCATGGGACACCAGAGTTGAGAGAGAGAGGGAAAAAAAATGGATAAGTATCAAGATCTGAAAATAGAAATAAGAAGGATATGGGATATGCCAGTGGAAATCGTACCCATAATCATAGGAGCACTATGCACGATCCCAAGATCCCTGAAAAGGAATCTAGAAAAACTAGACGCTGAAGTAGCTCCAGGACTCATGCAGGAGAGTGGGATCCTAGAAACGGCGCACATAGTAAGAAAAGTGATGGACTCCTAAGGAGGCAGGATGCAGCCCGGAACCCCACACTATAAATACCACCCAGTCGAATTGGAGATAATAATAATAATAATAATAATAATAATGATACCACACACATGGCTAATAGAATGCCTGAAAATATATGGGGCAGAGGAAAACACCATCAGCTTCCTCAAAAATACAATGCGCAACTGGAATACAATACTTACAAGCTCTGGAATAAGACTAGCAGAGGTTAATATCAGGAGAGGGATCTTCCAGGGCGACTCAGTGTCCCCACTACTCTTCGTAGTAGCCATGATTCCCATGACAAAAGTACTACAGAAGATGGAGCCGCCGGGTACCAACTCAAGAAAGAGGCAACAAAATCAACCATCTGATGTTCATGGACGACATCATCGTATGGTAAGAGCATCAAGGAAATAGATACCCTAATCCAGACTGTAAGGATTGTATCTGGGGACATCAGGATGGAGTTTGGAATAGAAAAATGCGCCTTAGTCAACATACAAAAGGCAAAGTAACGAGAACTGAAGGGATAAAGCTACCAGATGGGAGCAACTTCAAACACATAGATGAGACTGGATACAAATACCTGGGAATAATGGAAGGAGGAGATATAAAACACCAAGAGATGAAGGACACGATCAGGAGAATATATGCAGAGACTCAAGGCGATACTCAAGTCAAAACTCAACGCCGGAAATATGATAAAAGCCATAAACACATGGGGCAGTGCCAGTAATCAGATACGGCGCAGGAATAGTGGAAATGGACGAAGGCAGAACTCCGCAGCATAGATCAGAAAACCAGAAAAAAACAAATGACAATACACAAAGCACTACACCCAAGAGCAAATACGGACAAACTATACATAACACGAAAGGAAGGAGGAGAGGACTACTAAGTATAGAGGACTGCGTCAACATCGAAAACAGAGCACTGGGGCAATATCTGAAAACCAGTGAAGACGAGTGGCTAAAGAGTGCATGGGGAAGAAGGACTAATAGTAGAGACGAAGACCCAGAAATATACAGAGACAGGAGAAAGACAGAAAGAACAGAGGACTGGCACAACAACCAATGCACGGACATTACATTGAGACAGACTAAAGAACTAGCAGCGATGACAATTGGCAATGGCTACAGAGGGGAGAGCTAAAGAAGGAAACTGAAGGAATGATAACAGCGGCACAAGATCAGGCCCTAAGAACCAGATATGTTCAAAGTACGATAGACGGAAATAACATCTCTCTCATATGTAGGAAGTGCAATACGAAAAATGAAACCATAAACCACATAGCAAGTGAATGCCCGGCACTTGCACAGAACCAGTACAAAAAGAGGCATGATTCAGTGGCAAAAGCCCTCCACTGGAGCCTGTGCAAGAAACATCAGCTACCTTGCAGTAATAAGTGCTACGAGCACCAACCTGAGGGAGTGATAGAAAACGATCAGGCAAAGATCCTCTGGGACTATGGTATCAGAACGGATAGGGTAATACGTGCAAACAGACCAGACGTGACGTTGATTAACAAAGTCAAGAAGAAAGTATCACTCATTGATGTTATATATATATATAGTCAAAGTTAGATATAACTGGAGTTGGTATTTACATCTGTTGTACTTTGTTTAAAATATTTTTTATTAGTTTAATACTGTACAAGGAATTACAGAAATAGTGGAAATGATACCTAAATTATATAAAAAAAAATTTTAGACCCTAGAATTTCAGACAGTGGAAGAGGGAGTCCATATCTGATGGGGGGGGGACAATGTTTCTCAGTGTTTTGTCTTGACAAATGAATAAGCCTAAAAATGAAAAATGAAGTTAAGTAAAAATTTTGTGTAGAAACAAAAGATATACCGAGGTGAACATCTAGCCTATTTGGAGAAGAGTTTTAATGAAAGGAAAAAGAAGTGTAAAGAACGTAGCATGGAACAAAGCAACGGCATGCGATGACAGAAAATATCCTCTGTTCTCTTGTGCAAGATCAGCAGTATCTTGCCATCTGTATTCTTGTCACCCTGGCCTTCTTGGATATAAAAATAACTAGACGTGACCACTATTTCAACACAAGTGTTTTTAGAAAGAGAACCTTCACTGTGCTCGGTGAACTTTTTTAGCTCGTGTTTCCGTAATTTTAAGATCAATGTTATCTCCACTTTGGTTTTTAGGGCCCTTCGGTACACATCTGATTGGCTCTCCTTCCACCTTGAAGTCGAGTTTCTTTTAGAATATTTTGTAAACAACTCGTTTCCCAAACAGCTGGGAAACTTTAACATCATTAGTAAATTGCTAGCGAAGTATCTGTCAGCAGCACCCACCGTTAATTTTAATGTACCTAAGTTAACCATGTACGCACCCATCCCATTTACTCATTCAGATAGTTTACGTCTGAAAGTAAAAGATATTATTGAAAAGGAATTTGGTTTTTTAAAACTCAATCTCATTCCCATGAATCCACAAAAAAATTGGAGGGTTTTTAAATTACAAGGACAAATTAGAGGATTTCATGAAGTCCAATATTATATATAAATTTGAATGCCCAAGATGTCTTTGTATTTATGTTGGATCTTCACGTAGACTGTTACAAGTCCGGTATTATAGCCATTTGGGATTAAGTTACAGAACTTGGTCCAGAATCTCTAATCCCGAGTTCTCTTATATAAGAACACACGCAAAAAGTTGTAAAATCACCATCGATAAGAAACATTTCTCTATTATTGGCACCACAAAGTAAACTACCCACCTAACTACCCTTGAGTCATTGTTTATTAAGCACCTGTCACCTAGTTTAAACTCCAACACCTCGTCATCTCCTCTCTCTCTGGCGTGAGGTTTACGTTGTGTGCAGACCTTACCATTTTTAGTCACTCAGCTCTTCTTTCTTTGTTAATACGTAGTTTTCTCCTTTTTCTCCATTGTAACGTTCTGAGTACATTTCGATTTTTATTATAATTTTTAAGTTTATTTTAATTGTGAATTTCAATGTGTTGGTGACAACATGAAACGTTTCTTAATAAAACGCGTTTACATGACTGGCGTCTGACTGGACAACCCCGTTCCTTTATAATATTGGATATATAATAGATATTATATATATATTATATATATATATAGTATATGATATATATATATAGATATATATATATCATTGAATAATTATCCACATCGAACCGTGGATTCATTTATATATCATTCGAGCTACAAAAGTCCTTTTAATATCTAAATTCGCTCTACCTTGGAAATGATATATTTTCATATATGTACCGAAGGGTAATTTTTTAATTGATAATAATTTCGTCCCCCCCATGGGATCGAAACCACCGTCCAAGTGGACGGGAACGAAATCAGGACAGACAGTGACGCTATCCAATCAGTCTCTGTTGGCTGATTGGATAGCGTCACTGTCTGTCCTGATTTCGTTCCCGTCCACTTGAACGGTGGTTCGATCCCATGGGGGCTCGAAATTATTATCAACTAAAAAATTTCCCTTCGGTACATATATGAAAATATATCAATTCCGAGGTTGAGTGAATTTAGATATTAAAGGACATTTGTAGATCGAATGATATATATATATATATATATATATATATATATATATATATATATTTATATATATATATATATATAATTATATATATACGTAAATACCCACATGAAAGGTAAAGAATCAAAGACCAGGTACCAAGCGCTTTCGTGTATTGCGTACACTTCTTCGGAAGAAGTGTACGCAATACACGAAAGCGCTTGGTACCTGGTCTTTGATTCTTCACCTTTCATGTGGCTATTTACGTACATATTTGTCACGTGCTGTTTGATGACTTATGCTGATCATAAATAATATATATATATATATATATATATATATATATATATATATATATATATATATATATATATATATATATATATGAACGGAGAAAGCAGGCGAGTTCAGCCAAGTGATAAAATGCACAGGGAGCGGAAGCAGGAACAAACATGGCGAAGCAGTTTTTACACTTTATTCCCGACGCGTTTCGCATTCGGCAGAATGCATCTTCAGGGTCTGTATAATAAATAATGACTAATATAAATTAAATTGATTTGAAATAGTCTAAAATAATTTTACAAACTAGTTAAAATGAAAAACGAAACTTCACACATAGATAAAAATACACTAACAATTGATAAAACAACACGAGAAGTTAAAAGCACATACGTTAGTTAAAAGTTCAGATGGAAAGTTAAAATAAAAAACCAAATAAATAAATTAGTAAAATACAAATTTAAAAAATAAAAAATATTGGAGGAGCGCTGGGGGTCGACCTACCATGGTAAGAGATAAATAAAAACTAAAAGAATGTATACAGAAACATAGGCTTAAGAAAGAAACAAGGGGGTGGAGGTGGTCTGGTTGTTCAACTGCGGAACAAGTTGTTTAATAAAAAGGCTCTCCAGGATCAACAGTTTCATTTGGGCAAGAGGTTTGACCAACAATAATAAAATCTTCATATTTAATATTAACTTTACATTTTTTGCTATGTTCACGTATACTGGACTGTTCGGGATTTGATATTGAACATCCAGTACGAAAACTAAGACATTTACAGGTTTGGGAACGAATTTTCATAGCTTTTGTTTTAGTAATTTTAAATCTAACTCAATTTTTACCCTTGTATATAGAGCCGTCTCCCTTACGTCTAACTGGCACGTATTTCATAAAGAAATTGCATTTCTTTTAGCATATTTTAAGGATAACTGCTTTCCCACCAGCTCGTCAAACAGAATTATTTACAGGTCCTTAATAAAGAGTTTTACACCAACAGCAATGAAATTAATGTTCCAAGCTTCCTTTTTTATGCCCGATTCCCATATTTACACGATGATTCCTTTAGGGCCGAATTTACAAAAATCGTACAAAAATACTTTGGCGCATTAAAGGTAAAACTCATTCCGGTCAATCCACTAACAATTGGATCCATGTTTAAATTTAAAGATCGTTTATGCCCCCTCATGTCCTCTGGTATAGTGTACAAATATTCTTGTCCCAGATGTAGTCTGGGAACTTACGTGGGTTCTTCTCAGAGGATGATGAGGGTTCGCATAGACTGCCACAAGGGAGTTAGTTTTCGTACTGGATGTTCAATATCAAATCCCGAACAGTCCAGTATACGTGAACATAGCAAAAAATGTAAAGTTAATATTAAATATGAAGATTTTATTATTGTTGGTCAAACCTCTAGCCCAAATGAACTGTTGATCCTGGAGAGCCTTTTATTAAACAACGTTGTTCCGCAGTTGAACAACCAGACCACCTCCACCCCCTTGTTTCTTTCTTAAGCCTATGTTTCTGTATACATTCTTTTAGTTTTTATTTATCTCTTACCATGGTAGGTCGACCCCCAGTGCTCCTCAATATTTTTTATTTTTAAATTTGTATTTTACTAATTTATTTATTTGGTTTTTTTGTTTTAACTTTCCATCTGAACTTTTAACTAACGTATGTGCTTTTAACTTCTCGTGTTGTTTTATCAATTGTTAGTGTATTTTTATCTATGTGTGAAGTTTCGTTTTTCATTTTAACTAGTTTGTAAATTATTTTTAGACTATTTTCAAATCAATTTAATTTATATTAGTCATTATTTATTATACAGACCCTGAAGATGCATTCTGCCGAATGCGAAACGCGTCGGAATAAAGTGTAAAATACTTCGCCATGTTTGTTCCTGCTCCTGCTCCCTGTGCATTATATATATATATATATATATATATATATATATATATATATATATATATATATATATATATATATATATATTGTCATTCAAACTGTTAGTATCTTTGTCACACTGAGAAGGTACAGCTTGCAAATTGGCGGTCATTTAATGGTGTTAAAATGAAGATATTTACTCACATCCACACTCCACCAGTCCATACCCTTGTATTCATCATATTTCGAAATATACGAATTACATAATGTACAATGACTGTGTACTTGCCTATAGTGCCGGCGCCGAATGTAATGAAGTCCTTTGAATTCATTGCAGCTCCTGTAAAAACAAAGTGAACTCACGCAAGCGCAGGAAGTTCATCATAAGGCGAATAAAAGCTTTGTCTCGAGAGGATCAAATTCCCATTAGACTCGAGAGCGCTACCCCCCCCCCACCCCCCCCCCCCCCCTCCCTCCCTTTTTCCAACCTCTGTTTATCTTTCTTCATCTGAATCCGGCAAAATCGATGAAGAGTAGACGCGCTCTTTGTTGGTTTCCCTAAGTTCAAGAGGAATGCTTTAAAGTGTCATTGATAGGTACTTGCAAATGATTTCAGTTTATCTGGTTTCGTAAACTTGTAGTTGTCTTTAACTGTAAATACCAATAGAAGCAAACAATGCACTTGCTACCTCTGGAATGAGAAAAAAAAAAGAAGGAAAAGGTAGGAAGCTGTAAATCCGCCTCATTAACATATTGTCACTTTTAGGGAATAGAAGAGTGGAAATAGAATTCTATAGCTTGGAACTTGAAGGCTAGAAGGTCACGGAACCTCATAATCCCGATTTAACAGTTTGTTGGAAATAGTAATGGATGAAAGTTTCAATTTAATTTCAAAATTCATAGATTTTGGAATAAATATCAATCATGGGAATGTGAATTTTAAATGAGCTCTCCGAGAGCAATTTTCAAAGTACTTAGAAAAATAAGTAACAAAAGAAGCAACAATGTTTTATTACTAGCTGCTTTTGGAAAGAAGAGCCTGTGCTGGCGTATGATCAGCTTAATAACTAATGGGGGAAGGTAGTTTAATTGCATTATAATGTATATTATTGTTTTAAGTTCTCTTTTGTTGAACATATACCATACACTTGCAGGGGAATCTGCAAATTCTGTCATCTTGCATTTCATGGCAGTGGGGATTAATAAAATTATGAATCAGTTTCATTCTTCTTATTTGTAATATAATCCATCATGGTTCGTGGGCAATAATGATGGATATATTCGCGATCCGTGTCCTGCCCACCCATCCTTGAGGGATCATTCTCTAAGTAGTGTGGCCAAGTATCTTCGGGAAATGAGAAGCGAGAAGAGGGAGAAATAAAACTTGGAATTCGGTCCCAGAGGAAACTTGGGAAGTTTAGTCAACAACGGATTTATAGCGAGTTGGAGAAAAGTTTAAAACTTTGTTCCAGAACGTGCCTCTGATGAGTGGAGTAAGCGGGGAAGGATTCTTTTTTTTTTTCTTTCTTTTTTTCTCCTCGTTCTTAATTTCTCTAATGGGAGGAAGAAACGGAGCTTCGGCTTAATACCCAGAAGAAAAGACGGATTGTCGGGAGCGGTGATTAGTCTCCTTGCTTATAACTGCGTCGGGAATGAGAATATGTTTAATTAATAATTTTCAAGTCATTTTATTATTTCGCTTTTTACGAACAGTTTTCCCTAAAAGAAGGAACAAGTGAAAGGTATATCGAATGGAATGCTTTCTGTTTTGAAAGGGTGAAGGTGAAACTGTTTGCTGCAGCTTTTGTTGTCGTGATATATATATATATATATATATATATATATATATATATATATATATATATATATATATATATATATATATATGTATGTATAAATATATATATATATATATATATATATATATATATATATATATATATATATATATATAGTTATACATGTGTGTGTATGGTCTTTTGGAAATTATGCTTACGGTATGTTTTTTTTTTATGTTTTTTGGGTGTGAGATGTACATATTTATTTATTTTTTCTTTTGGAGCTCCTTCCTTTAAAATAATTTTGTTATACCGTTTCGAGCATTTTTGTGATTTGAGGAAAACTGCTACAATTTATTGCCGATACAATATCCCACTGAGCTCCTCAGTGGCGTGGTCGGTATGGTGATGGCGTGCCACCTCAATGGCCGCGAGTTGGATTCTCGGACATTCAACTGAGGGGTTAGAGATGTGTATTTCTGGTGATAGAAGTTCACTCTCGACGTGGTTCGGAAGTCACGTAAAGCCGTTGGTCCCGCTGCTGAATAACCACTGGTTTCATGCGACGTAAAAATACCATACAAACAAACAAACAAACAAAAAATGGCCTACTGACATTTAAAAAAAATACTATATTTTGTCGAATACTATATGTGGTGATACAGGTTTATTAAAATTACGAGGAAAATTATAATTAGACATTTAAATTGCATGAAAATATAATATTAAAAAGGAAAAGGTCCTGGTGTATTTGAAGTGGATATTGAGCGGAACCTTATATTAGACCTTAGAATTTCTTGGAAAAATATAATTATGACAGCTACTTGGAAACGTATATACAGTAAGCTTTAGAATTGAGTGTGCAGTATGAATGAGTATAATAACAGTGATCGGTACATAGAAACGTTCATTAAACTATAGAATTGTGTGGGAGAGTATAACAATTACAGTTACTTGGAATTTCGTGGAAAGGTTTCTTTTAAAGGTATAATTACTTATAATTACATAGAAACTTTATCAGAGATATACCAAATTAGGTTTCTTAGATATAAATGACCTATATTTACAAGGAAACTTTATTGGAGAAAAGCTAAATTAGTTTTTTTTATAGATGTAATTACCTATAAAATTACATGGGAACTTTATTAAAGAAAAACTAAGTTAGGTGGGGTAGTATACTAAAGATTGAACTTATCTGAGAAAGTATATGGAAGGAAATGGAAGAAGTTAGGTGGAAAAGTCTATTGAACCTTGGCATTGTGAGGAAAACCTCGGGGAGCCATAATACCTCAGCCCAGAACCCGTTGGCTGTTTTGAATAATGGGAACGTTTTACAAAGATGGAGAATAAAACGATCGAACGAGCAGAAACTTGGAGAATTCTTAATCTTCATCATCATTCCCAGATGCCGAGTAAACAGTCGAAGAGAAATGAAGAAAAATGACGGCTGCCAGCTGAGAGCGGTTTATCGTCTTATCCTCCACAGCGATATTGGGAGGTCATATGAAGGCCAAGAAGGCACACTGTGTTTACTGAGGCGCGGCCTCAATCCCTCCCGATATTTTGATAGAGGTGGGGCGTGATGGACCCTTCCTCTGAATTCGGGTATTTATCTGTTTCTGGCCTGGAGGTTCATCATCATCTTTTGACCTGATTTGATCCTGGTGTTTGTTTCTTTATGATAATTAGAGACCTCCAGTCGGTGACTAAAGGCGACCTATGTTTTGGTAAGGGCTGTGCTCGCATTCTTCTGTGCCATAACAGGAATAATTCGGAGAGCGTTGAAGAGGGAGTTCTAATATATCTACCATTCGTCATTTACATCCACATTCACCCATTTTCTGTTATTCTGCGGATTCGATCTTGTGCTTTCTGTGTTCCATATCTCCCCAATTGATTCAAAAGTTCTACTTAGAAATTGATTAGGAAACATGGTGGTGCTTAAGAATGGCAGTGCATGGTATTTCTATTGACAACATTTGTAGAAACACTTTTGTCTAAGTAAAAAAGTAGAGACCCACATTTATTCTCGTTGTCAAGATGAAGATGAGGAACTTATTCTTTATACTTTAAAGTGTATTTTCATCGTCATCATTTTTCACCATACCTCCATCCATTCGCTCTGTTCGGTTTCCATGCACTTTCATTATCCTAAAACTTATACTTCTGTGACCTTTCTTTTACCATTTCTACTTCCTCGCATATTACACTTTTCCGCTTGAAGTGCTGTCTCTCGTGTTGTTTCTCCAAAGTTTGCCTTTGCTTAATCAGTTTCTCTTTCATTAGGTTTTTCAGCGTCTTCTTTCTGTCGCTCCAAACTTACCATTGCGCCTTGAAGAATCTCTTCTCCTGGGCAGGCCTTTCATCCTCTTCACATATGCTTTCTCCGTAAATATTTTTATCCTAGCCTACTGCAGTCTCCACGAGGCAGACACTCGAAAACATTTCAAACACTCCAGATGCTCCTTTTTGCTTTTAACTGGTACCCATTTCATTTTCATACCATCGTCTCTTTTAAATAGTAGGTTTTCCTTTCCCATGTTATCAAATTATCTTGTTTTAGTATTAGTCAGCTCACATTCAAAAGACGTACTGGGCCATAAGCGCATATTTTGTATTCATGAGTATTTATCGAGACCATAGTAAGGGCCTAGGTTCTCTTTGCTCTGTCAAATTCCATGCACTCTCTATCCTACTTTGAATACTCGTTTACTCTGGTTTCGTTAGTTAGTTTTTCCTTTCCAAAATAAAGTCATGAGTAATTTCCGCTTACTCGGGGAGTAAGCCTACTAACTACATCTATTGTTCATCTTATTGTTTGGGGGTGGGGGCGGGGTAGGAAAAACCCATATGGAAGAGCCTAAAAAGGTATGAAAAAGATTTTTACGTTGAGTTAAAGATACAGGAATTTTAGGATAGGATATTTACGATTTATTTATTAGAATGGAAATGTAAAAAATAAGTAGTGTGTGTGTTGAACAGAAGAGAAACAATTTTTAATAAAATATAGCGCATTTGTTTTAATTTTCGTTGGTGAAACAAGGCTCCGTTTGACCGTAGATTTTAGCGCATTTTAGTTTATTTGGGTTACTAAATTTAAACTATATTCCTGTTCGATTATTTTATATTTCCACTTATTACTGAGAGTATGTGAACATGTTTAATTGGTGCCCTTTTTATTTGATCCTTGTTGTTATTATAAGTAGTACTAAGTATGAGTATTAGTTACGAAGACCACTTCACGTTAAGTTAGGAAGATAATGTTTACAACTTATGCGTGAGGGGAAAATCATACGGGCGTCCCGAGTAAGCTGGAGGTCCCATCACGCCTTGTTATTTTTATTGTCACTCTAGAACTTATCATAGGTTTAACGATTCAATCTTAATTTTTTTTTGTAAAGATTCAGTGTCTGTCCGCTACGAAATTTATCAGACGCACCCCAATTAACATTCAAAACATTTAAATGACCCTTAACTTTCTTTTCTTTTTCGTGAAAAAAAAGATTACTACTGACAGCGCTTTTGTTATTATCGCCCTTCTTTCTGCGAACGACCTAACCGTATGGTCTTCCAGACAAAGTACCGGGAACCCCTAACCGTGCCCCTTTATTTTCTAGTTTAGGTGACTTCCTTTCTTCATCCAGCCCTATCACCTTTGGTCAGTCATCCCAAAACCACTTCCATCCTTTTCACAAATAACATATTAACATATATTCATCAAGTCCTATTTTTTTACTCCTCTGAAAAATCATCGTTTCGTGTTTTTGTTCTGCTTTTATTCAGACAGTCTGAAGACATCTACCATCAAGTCACTCAATTTTGCGAATTTCATTCTACCCAGTACAGCTGATTTTTTTCTCTTCAATTCCTGATATCCTATATGTGGCTGGCCTCAGTTTTGCAAAGCTATCTTTACAAAAGAAATGTTTTGGTACTCAATCTTTTTATTGATGTTCTCATTCCCTGAGACATGCTTTAATGGCCGGAATCACTGGCAGTTCCTAGGGAAGTTTGACAAGTGTGTGACATTCGCTTGTATCGTTTTTTTGTTAACCTTTCATTGTTCCTGGAAGTTATTGAGATATGTGAATATCTGTAAGTGTCTGCTTTTGTTTAAATGTTGCCATATACACGCATATTAATTCAATGTTTCTTTATGGCTTGTGTTCGTGCAGTGTGATTTCTATTCTGTTTTTGTGTTCCGGCGTCATTTCCCCCTTTTAGTCCCCATGTCAGATTAAAACGGGACTAGCATTAATCCCATTCCCAATCAATACCTCTGGTCGTGTTAAACTGAAATGAAAAGAGTCCTGGGAACGGAGAGAGAGAGAGAGAGACAGAGAGAGAGAGACAGAGAGAGAGAGAGAGAGAGAGAGAGAGAGAGAGAGGAACTAAAATGAAAAAGTTATAGCCATCTGCTTTTTTTTTTTCGTTTCTTTACGGACTTGAAGGTTTCAAAGACTGGAGAAGTGTGTGTAAAGTCTGCAGCATTTAATATAGGTATTTCTCTATTAAAGAGTAGGAATGCTTATTGATTAAAATTATTATTATTTTGAATGAGCAGAATTCAAAAAAGAGAGAAACGATGACCATATAGTACATCACGATGGTACTTTTAATTTATGATTTTGTTTGTACACATGACTATTCTAATGAAGATTTTATGTTATTATGAAACGTTTTTCTTAATTAACAATTTATCAGGATCTTTTAAGCAAGATTGAAAAGATTTTATGCATGGTTTAAAAGAGTGGGACAATACATTCAGGCGAGCATAATGTGTTAATTTTTCTTTAAATTTATGCGATGGAATTGTGCGTGTGTGTGTGCTTGAGAGAGAGAGAGAGAGAGAGAGAGAGAGAGAGAGAGAGAGAGAGAGAGAGAGAGAGAGAGAGATAGCTGTTCCTCAGAGTGCAATGTTAGGGTTTCATTCCATGTCGTTATAGTAGACTTTGTTATGCCCGAACGCCAGGGCGGGTGGCTCTAATCAAACATTTCATCGCGTAAATTAAGTGATTTAGGATGGAATTCGGAAAAAATTTTCGCCCCGGTGAAACCTTCTCAGATTCAGCTTCCAAGGATCGTAAAATGCAGAGGTTTTAAAGGGATTGCAACACCGCCAGAGCCTTCTGCATTTTCTTTCGGCTCTCTCTGCTTAGAATAACTATTTTATGCGAGTGTGTGCGCGTGCCTGTGTGAAATTGATCGGCGTGATTCAAATGTTGCAAAGTAATCAGTATTAATCGAATTTAGTGTTGCAGAGTAATCACTAATAAGGCCAGATTTTGTTTTATATGAACTCTCTCTCTCTCTCTCTCTCTCTCTCTCTCTCTCTCTCTCTCAAGTATTCGACCGATTGGAAATTCAGAGCTCTGTAAATTCCTTGATAAAATCTTGATTTATATTTTCTCTCGGTTGTTAACTCCTCACCTCGGCCTTTATCGACGTGTTCTTTACACGGGAACTCCTTTCACTGAAAGGACGAAATGGCCCCCAAATTGGATGAAATTGTGTTGGTGTTTTTCTGTAGTTCGTTCTGTTCAAGACCAAAACACGTCCATATCTGGTTGAATTGTGTCTAACTCCGTTTCCTTTATTTCTTTTTTTATAACTATCTTATGTATACTAGTTTCATTTTCAACCTAGACTAATATCATGAACTGTCTAGTTTTGAATCGTGTTTTGCTTGTTAATAGCTTTTCTTCCTCTTTC
>NC_087212.1:71171885-71179385 GCF_015104395.2 Macrobrachium nipponense | reverse complement strand
TATATATATACAAATATAAAAATATATATATATATATTTACAAAATATATATATATATATATATACATATATATATATATATATATATATATACATATATATATATATATAATATATATATATATATACTATAGTATATATATATATATATATATATCATATATATATGATTATTATATATTATATATAATATATATATATATATATATATTAGATATATATATATACACGCGTGTGTGTGATTGAGTGTTTAATGCATTTGTGCTCGCGAGTGCACTAGTAATAAGAAATAGAGATAGGTTGCTTGAAACGTTTAACTGCATTTTGAATCGTTAATGGTTATAAAGTTATTACAATAAAGTGAAGTCCCAGCGCTGCGATATTACGTGACTCGAAATGTATATTTATGCGAAAAAGCAGTTGTGCAGTAGGTCGAGTGACAAAATCGTCCAGAAAAAAACTATATAAACGTGAATTTTATAAAGAATGATAATAAAAAAAAGAGATATGGGTTACTCATATTCCAAAAAAAAAAAAAAACTGCACAATACCACGCTTTCTGAAAATGGCCGCTGTGGAGTAACTAATCGCTCGCTCTACTGACATGGAAATGGTTTCATTTTAAAAGTTAGGCCTTGCAGTTTATGCTCATTGGAAAAGAGTATTCCGGCAGAGAGAAAAAAATAAATAAAAAAGTCGAGTCACGACATTCATAGTCCACTTACCACACCTCCAAAATTTTTCATAGATATGAGTTTTTTTTTATATAAGCCAACGGTACGTTTTATAAGCAAAAGGTAGGGACAGGATGCATTTTTACACTCCAAATTTATATCTAAAATATTAATGATAATTATTTATGATCACAGATGTTGTGTATGTTGTTGCTGTTGTTATGGTCACAAAAATATCGGCAATGCTGCCCAAGTGAAATCAGAGCAAAGTAAAGCCTGATTCGTCACTGGTAAAGACTGTGTATTAAGGAAAAAATGAAAAGAAATATACTTGAAGCATTCAACATGGAAAGGTCAAAGGATATAAAGAATTTTATGAAAGGGAAGGATATTAAGAAATACATTCTAATATGAGTATGAATGTGGAATAAATAAACACAACGGTTAGTTATGTATAGGAAAACGAATTAAATTAAATAACTGTGAAACTGAACCGAGAGCTGATTCCTATTATTAAAATCATCTGTTATATAAAGATAGTAATTATAATTAAAAGGTTCCATAAAATGACATACATAAATATAGAAGAAAGAGAAGTATAAATCAACATAAGAAATAAAACGGACAGATGTATATGCATTCATAAACAAAGACTTCATTCTGATTGCAGATGGCGTCACGGTACTACAGAAAGAAAATATCTTGATATGGCATCTCAAGCAAAACTGCAGAAGACAGCGTTACGTGTCTTTATTGCTTTCGCTCATGACGAATATGAAAGCCACATCGGCGTTGTGTGATTAAATTAGACAAAGAATGTCCTCAGGCCGTGCATGTTATTTACTCTCTCTCTCTCTCTCTCTCTCTCTCTCTCTCTCTCTCTCTCTCTGTTTACTTTTCATCACTGAACACCTTCATCATGTCCAGGAATGACTATGGATACTTCCCTACCGTTTTAAATGTAGAAACAGGTACTGGATAAGGGATACGTGGCGAATCACAAAATATAAGCAAACAAGAAAACGAAGGGATCTCTTTCGCTCCTGCAAGGCTGAAAGAAACATATATGAAGTATTTGGCTTTTGCTTCATCAAAGAAATTCAAGAGAAGGAATTGAAAGCCCCCGGCGATTTTCCCAATACTTTTTACATTCCTAATCAGATCCCCAATACTACAGTTTTTTTTTTTTTTTTTTTTTTTTTTAGGGGGGGTTTCGGGGGGGTTTTTTTTTTTTTTTTTTTTTTTTTTTTTTTTTTTTTTTTTTTTTTTTTTTTTTGGGGGGGGGGGGTTGGGGACGGGACTGAGGATAGTGGACCCTGTTCAGGTGGGAACCCCCACCTGATTTGTGATTGCTTGCAGCAATTTCGAACACTGGTTTAGACAGGTGGGCGTGAGTTTTCATTACTTTCGAGTATTTATGTACGAAAATATTTTATGTGTGGAAGTCGGTATCCCTGGGAGCGCGCGCTTCTCTCCCTCCTGCCGACAGGCTTTAGAATGATCTTCCCTCACCGAATTCGGGGTTAGATCCCCACTTATTTTTATCTGAAAATGTTTAAAACCTTCATTATTTATTGTTATTTTTCTATTTAAATTTAGTACGGCGTCAAAAAACTAGATGGCGTTGACGCCAGTTTTAATAAGAATTATCAGTCAATAATTCGTTTACTGGTTGCTTCGATCCTGGACAAGATAAGGACAGTAGATTGGTCAGCCCATGTGCGTATTTGTTAAATACAATGGCATGCCATTACTTTCGTAAATATTAAATCATTTTTGATCGAAGTAAATGAATATATTTTATGTATAACAAAAGTCGCTGCTTCAACCTACCATACACTCGTGTGCTGATGGCTGCTAGTAAGGCTGAATAAAGGGAAAAAGGAAGGAAAGCTTCCCCCTTTTTCGAGGTTCGACCAAGTAGAGGCCGTAACGATAGATCAGGAGTGCGATTACGCCATTATGTGATTATGTTGTTATGTGATTATGCGATTATGTTATCTGAAAGGAAGCCCTTTCAATTCTGTCATTTTTGTTCTTTTGTTCGGAAAACGAAGATGGTAGTGAGCTGTTGCAGTAATTTTCCCGGTTGGGGTTTAGTGACCTCTGTGCACCTCACGGGGTGCACTGTAGGCATTACTAAAGGTTCTTTGCAGCGTCCCTTCGGCCGTAGCTGCAACCCCTTTAACCCCTTTTACTGTACCTCCGTTCATATTATCTTGCTTCTTTCTTGCTATCCACCCTCTCTTAACATATTTCTTTGTGCGACTGCGAGGATGCCCTCCTCTTACACCTTTCAAACCTACCTACTCTCGGTTTCCTTCTTGGCGGTGAATGACCTCATAGGTCCCAGTTCTTGGCCTTTAACCTAAACCAGGGGTTTTCACCTTTTTCTCCCCACGTACCCTTTCGGGTATTTTTGATGTCAGTAATGTACCCCCTTCACTTTGTATGAAGTGGAAAACAAAACAAACTCCGAAAAACATTCCTTGGTGTATATTTGCCAATACTGTACTGAAGCGAAAAACATTCCATGGTGTATATTTGCCAATACTGTACTGCAGCGAAAAACATTCCATGGTGTATATTTGCCAATACTGTACTGAAGCGAAAAACATTCCATGGATATTTGCCAATACTACTGAAGCGAAAAACATCCATGTATTTGCAATATGTACTGAAGCGAAAAACATTCCATGGTGTATATTTGCCAATACTGTACTGAAGCGCATTCATGGTGTATTGCCACTGTGAACGAAAAACATTCCATGGTGTATATTTGCCAATACTGTACTGCAGCGAAAAACATTCCATTGTGTGTATTTGCCAATACTGTACTGAAGGGAAGTAACAACGTAACTGCTGACATAACCGATAATATTGTAAATACAAAGAATTCATTAAAAAATAAAAGACTTTTTTTGTAATCATTTACCTGTGGCTGTGGAGTAATTTTCAAGGTTTTAGAACCGAGATGCTAAAACAAAATTCATTTTTAGTTTGTACATCAGCTGGAGAGATCAGCTTCCACATTCATTCGAGACCAATGGGGAGCGCGTACCCCCTGACAGACCCTTGGTGTACCTCAGGTTGAAAACCCCTGGCCTAAACTCTACATTCCGTGGATAGAATGAAAAAGACAAAATCTAGAAAATCGGAGTGAGTTTCTTTGGTGAAGCTGTTGCAGACTTTCAACAAAGGGAATATCCGAATGGTCGAATTCGGCGAGAGGAAGAATCTTAGACTTCCAGGTGCAAAGGTGAATGGTATCTAATAATAACTTCCCTCCTTGGCGAACCAAGGAGGTTATCCTTAGCATCTATTTTCGGGCGATATAGCGTGCATGTGATACTATGTAAACGTTATCATTGAGAATGACATTAAAGCACAATAGAAATGGTCTGTGTGTATTTATGTATATGTATATATACATACACACTTACATACATACATTGAAAAGGCACGCGTGTATACATACATATATATATATATATATATATATATATATATATATATACAAATATTTGTGTATGTATGGATGTATATATGTATATGTCACTTATACGCGCGTACCTTTTATATTCACTAATGCTAAAACCCAAATATCGCTCAATATCGAATTCACTATATTTTGGGAATAACTTACACCCAAAAGAAATTACAAATGGTTCGTGTTTCGTCGCTGGCCAAGATTTAGAAGTAATGGTAGACAGTGACTTTGACCATGTGTGTTTGTGTGTGTGTGTGTGTGTGTGCGTGCGTGCGCGCGTCGTCCCCATATCCGCAATGGCCCTTTCCAAATAGCAGCGTATAATTGAATCGAATCGTGTCTCCTCTTGGGTGTCAACAGCTGCCAAGGATATTCATCATTTTAAAGGAGATTGCTCGAAGCGGTAGCTTTGCTTTTCAGGTCATTTAATATTTAATCCTGATATTTCATGACCAGTAAGATTTGAATCAACATAGTAAAAAAAAAAGAAAAAAAACAAATTGTAATTATGTAACAGGTTAGACAAAATTTTAGGGATACATCATTCTGGATACCTAGTGGTGTTAAAGAGATCTGATTGTGCGCTACGTCTTTCTTCATTATGGATAATTTTATTTTTAGATTTAATTTTTTTAGATCGTAATTCCTTCCATACGATCTGTCACGCCATCATGATTCATTATTCTCTATCTGCATGACATCATTATTCATTATTTACGGTCTTTCACTACACCGCAACCTAGTATATGCTTTCTGTCACGTGACCATTATTTTTTTGAGGGGGGGGGGGGGTGAATCTGTCACGACATTACGATTCATCATTAGCTATATATCATGATTTACTATTCTTTATTGTGGTTTTTCATGACATTATAACTCATTATTAGCCATCTGTCACGACATGCCGACACATTACAAGAGATCTGGCACAAATCGTTGTTTGCCATCTGCCATAGCGTCGTGATTCAATTTCTGCTCCCTGCTACGACTGCCCTTCTGTACTCTGTAGCATTCGGAAAATGATTCAGTGTTGAACTTAGACCTTTCGTCGTTGAGATGTTCAAGAAACGACTCTACCGTAACTTGTAAATAGGTGTTACGACACAGGATCGATGAAGTTGTATTAGGAAAATCGATAGGGTTAATCCATTGGCTCGCTTACATAAATTTATAAATGTTGAGCTAGTTGTAAGTTATATTGGTCCCTGTTTATCCTTCCCCAGTGGATAAGGAATAATTACAGATGGGATGTCTCTTATTTATAAAAAATATACGTGATACCCTTTGTCTACTTGAACAGTAGACATCGGAAGATGGAGAGATCTACTGTGCAAGTAAACAGTAGCTGCTATACTTTCTGAACATAAAGTTTAATACCAAATTTTGGGTTTTTTACTAATAACGTCCATAAGAGTTGTCAGTCTATCCATGCATAATAACTATTAGGCATTGGATCCCTAAGTAGTCTTTTATCTATTAAGTCCCAATAGTGAACTTAACATACTAGTGACTGCTGATTATGTGATCTTTACCATTCGATCATTGAGCACAAAAGAGAAAGAAAATCACAGGTAGGCTTAACAACTCTTACGGCTGCATGTACATAAATGAATGTAATAATAATCTGTCACCTGTTCTCATGCTAAATTACTGTCAAATTTATAACGTTAAGTGTACTTGTATTCCATCTGTTTAAGGAAAATGGAAAGGAAAGGAAGAAGAGTGTAAAATGTCAATTGTTTGTTTGTTTGTTTATATGGTGTTTTTACGTTGCATGGAACCAGTGGTTATTCAGCAACGGGACCGACGGCTTTACGTGACTTCTGAACCACGTCGAGAGTGAACTTCTATCACCAGAAATACACATCTCTCACTCCTCAATGGAATGGCCGAGAATCGAACCCGCGACCACCGAGGTGGGACGCTAATACCATACCAACCACGCCGCTGAGGCGATTAAAAATGTCAATTGAAAGGAGAGCTCTATGTTCGCCCGAGGAAAGTGAGCTGTAGTGTTGCACGTGAGGCTCTAACCACAAGTCTTTTCAGGCCGCGGAGACAGTTTCCTGAAGACCCATTTCATGTTGAAGGCATTGACCCTATTCACAGGATTTGTAGGGGGTTTTTTGTATAGAGGGGTTATTTCTAGTTTAAGATTTCACTTCTTAATAACTTGTTTTGATTAACTGATTGCAACGCCAGATCAATTGCACCAATTAATCCGTCCGTAAAGTTACTTTTCACTCATGCCATTGAGCTCAAATTAGACCTTAATGGAAGTGAATTAAACTGCCATCTTCAGCATGTTTATAATTCCAGTATATTAATAAAACAGTCGGTCGATGTTTTCGTTACCCTTAATTCCCTTATAGTAAGTTACAGATTAGAGCATCATCACCTCTATCTGAATGGCTATCTGTCTGTCTGTCCTACAGACAGTTTTGTAATTTGAATAAATATTCAACCGGTTGTCAAAGATAAATGTCCCTCGGCAGTTGTTTTGCATAAATGTGAATATATTATTGCCATTGCTTCTAGTACAAAAATAATTGGTGTAGTGGATGGTATTCATGATCATTGTATTATACATTAGAGTAAAGAGAAATTTTCATTGGATTTATGCAATTTATTTTGCTTACCTAACACTAGTACGTTCATGAGCCGGGTAATGTCATGTAAGAGTAAACGAGTTAAGGAGAGAATATTAAGTTAGTTGCCTCTCAAGTTCATGAATCTCACGCATTTCGTGATGGCTAAAAATCAGAGTTCTCTAACCAGTATTTCATATATTTAGTTATCAGATACCCTTCTAAGCTTATCACATGTCAGAACTCGAGCTAAATTAGGAGCCGTTGCTTCGAAAAGGAGGTTGGAAGTATGTAGTGTTTTCTTGTCTCTGGTGTTTGTAGAGAAACCGCAGATGATGAAGAAGAGACTGGCGCGTGATTCCTCTTTCTCGAACACATCTCAATTTCCAGTGTCCTGTTTTTATACTGTTGTAACCCTCAAGTATATGAATGGCAATAAAGGAAATTTATCCCGTGCGAAATAAATCATAAAGCGAAACTGATTACGTGCAAAATCAGTACATATTTACGAAAGGCGCGGAAATATTTCTGTTCGGTTTAGTTTTAGAGCAGAACAGAAACTGAAATAAAGTCCGATTCTTTATATACGGAAATTCATTGTTTTGTTCTACTAGAATGTTTTATTGTTGGAACGTATTTCTTTACCCATAACCAAGTAGATCTGTTAGAAATGCTATATGATATAATCTTGTTACGTTTTAATTGAAATCTGTAATAGTAAGGTTTAAAAATATTACCATTGCTATAT
>NC_087212.1:71159333-71169333 GCF_015104395.2 Macrobrachium nipponense | reverse complement strand
TGTATTCTTGTCACCCTGGCCTTCTTGGATATAAAAATAACTAGACGTGACCACTATTTCAACACAAGTGTTTTTAGAAAGAGAACCTTCACTGTGCTCGGTGAACTTTTTTAGCTCGTGTTTCCGTAATTTTAAGATCAATGTTATCTCCACTTTGGTTTTTAGGGCCCTTCGGTACACATTTGATTGGCTCTCCTTCCACCTTGAAGTCGAGTTTCTTTTATAATATTTTGTAAACAACTCGTTTCCCAAACAGCTGGTTTTTAACATCATTAGTAAATTGCTAGCGAAGTATCTGTCAGCAGCACCCACCGTTAATTTTAATGTACCTAAGTTAACCATGTACGCACCCATCCCATTTATTCATTCAGATAGTTTACGTCTGAAAGTAAAAGATATTATTGAAAAGGAATTTGGTTTTTTAAAACTCAATCTCATTCCCATGAATCCACAAAAAATTGGAGGGTTTTTAAATTACAAGGACAAATTAGAAGATTTCATGAAGTCCAATATTATATATAAATTTGAATGCCCAAGATGTCTTTGTATTTATGTTGGATCTTCACGTAGACTGTTACAAGTCCGGTATTATAGCCATTTGGGATTAAGTTACAGAACTTGGTCCAGAATCTCTAATCCCGAGTTCTCTTATATAAGAACACACGCAAAAAAGTTGTAAAATCACCATCGATAAGAAACATTTCTCTATTATTGGCACCACAAAGTAAACTACCCACCTAACTACCCTTGAGTCATTGTTTATTTAGCACCTTCCACCTAGTTTAAACTCCAACACCTCGTCATCTCCTCTCTCTCTGGCGTGAGGTTTACGTTGTGTGCAGACCTTACCATTTTTAGTCACTCAGCTCTTCTTTCTTTGTTAATAGGTAGTTTTCTCCTTTTTCTCTATTGTAACGTTCTGAGTACATTTTGATTTTTATTATAATTTTTAAGTTCATTTTAATTGTGAATTTCAATGTGTTGGTGACAACATGAAACGTTTCTTAATAAAACGCGTTTACATGACTGGCGTCTGACTGGACACCCCTTCCTTTATATATATATATATGTATATATATATATATATATATATATATATATATATATATATATATAATATATATATATGAATAATTATCACATCGAACCGTGATTCATTTATATATCATTCGAGCTACAAATGTCCTTTAATATCTAAATTCGCTCTACCCCGGAAATGATATATTTTCATATATGTACCGAAGGGGAATTTTTTAATTGATAATAATTTCGTCCCCCTCATGGGATCGAACCACCGTCCAAGTGGACGGGAACGAAATCAGGACAGACAGTGACGCTATCCATTCAGTCTCTGTTGGCTGATTGGATAGCGTCACTGTCTGTCCTGATATTTCGTTCCCGTCCACTTGGACGGTGGTTCGATCACATGGGGGTTCGAAATTATTATCAACTAAAAAATTCCCCTTCGCTACATATGAAAATATATCAATTTCCGAGGTTGAAAGAATTTAGATATTAAAGGACATTTGTAGCTCGAATGATATATATATATATATATATATATATATATATATATATATATATATATATATATATATATATATATATATATATATATATATATGTATGTATTGTCATTCAAACTGTTAGTATCTTGTCACACTGAGAAGGTACAGCTTGCATAATCATATTACGCTCGAAATTGGCGGTCATTTAATGGTGTTAACAAAATGAAGATATTTACTCACATCCACACTCCACCAGTCCATACCCTTGTATTCATCATATTTCGAAATATACGAATTACATAATGTACAATGACTGTGTACTTGCCTATAGTGCCGGCGCCGAATGTAATGAAGTCCTTTGAATTCATTGCAGCTCCTGTAAAAACAAAGTGAACTCACGCAAGCGCAGGAAGTTCATCATAAGGCGAATAAAAGCTTGTCTCGAGAGGATCAAATTCCATTAGACTCGAGAGCGCTACCACCCCCCCCCCCCCCCCCGCCCCCCTCCCTTTTTCCAACCTCTGTTTATCTTTCTTCATCTGAATCCGGCAAAATCGATGAAGAGTAGACGCGCTCTTTGTTGGTTTCTCTAAGTTCAAAGTTTAAAGTGTCATTGATAGGTACTTGCAAATGATTTCAGTTTATCTGGTTTCGTAAACTTGTAGTTGTCCTTAACTGTAAATACCAATAGAAGCAAACAATGCACTTGCTACCTCTGGAATGAGAGAAAAAAAAAGAAGGAAAAGGTAGGAAGCTGTAAATCCGCCTCATTAACATATTGTCACTTTTAGGGAATAGAAGAGTGGAAATAGAATTCTATAGCTTGGAACTTGAAGGCTAGAAGGTCACGGAACCTCATAATCCCGATTTAACAGTTTGTTGGAAATAGTAATGGATGAAAGTTTCAATTTAATTTCAAAATTCATAGATTTTGGAATAAATATCAATCATGGGAATATGAATTTTAAATGAGCTCTCCGAGAGCAATTTTCAAAGTACTTAGAAAAATAAGTAACAAATGAAGCAACAATGTTTTATTACTAGCTGCTTTTGGAAAGAAGAGCCTGTGCTGGCGTATGGTCAGCTTAATAACTAATGGGGGAAGGTAGTTTAATTGCATTATAATGTATTTTATTGTTTCAAGTTCTCTTTTGTTGATCATATACTATACACTTGCAGGGGAATCTGCAAATTCTGTTATCTTGCATTTCATGGCAGTGGGGATTAATAAAATTATGAATCAGTTTCATTCTTCTTATTTGTTATATAATCCATCATGTTTCGTGGGCAATAATGGTGGATATATTCGCGATCCGTGTCCTGCCCACCCATCCTTGAGGGATCATTCTCTAAGTGTGGCCAAGTATCTTCGGGAAATGAGAAAGCGAGAAGAGGGAGAGGAAATAAAACTTGGAATTCGGTCCCAGAGGAAACTTGGGAAGTTTAGTCAACAACGGATTTATAGCGAGTTGGAGAAAAGTTTAATGTTCCAGAACGTGCCTCTGATGAGTGGAGTAAGCGGGGAAGGATTCTTTTTTTTTTTTTTCTTTCTTTTTTTTCTCCTCGTTCTTAATTTCTCTAATGGGAGGAAGAAACGGAGCTTCGGCTTAATACCCAGAAGAAAAGACGGATTGTCGGGAGCGGTGATTAGTCTCCTTGCTTATAACTGCGTCGGGAATGAGAATATGTTTAATTATAATTTTCAAGTCATTTTATTATTTTCGCTTTTTACGAACAGTTTTCCCTAGAAGTATCAGTGAAAGGTATAACGAAATGGAATGCTTTCTGTTTGAAAGGGTGAAGGTGAAACTGTTGCTGCAGCTTTTGTTGTTTCGTGTATATATATATATATATATATATATATATATATATATATATATATATATATATATATATATATATATATATATATATGTATATATATATATATATATATATATATATATATGTATATATATATATATACATATATATATATATATATGTATATATATATATATATATATATATATATATATATAGTTATACATGTGTGTGTGTGTGTATGGTCTTTTGGAAATTATGCTTACGGTATTGTTTTTTTTTAATGTTTGGGTGTGAGATGTACATATTTATTTATTTTTTCTTTTGGAGCTCCTTCTTTAAATAATTTTGTTATACGTTTCGAGCATTTTTGTGATTTGAGAAAACTGCTACAATTTATTGCCGATACAATATCCCACTGAGCTCCTCAGTGGCGTGGTCGGTATGGTGATGGCGTGCCACCTCTATGGCCGCGAGTTGGATTCTCGGACATTCAACTGAGGGGTTAGAGATGTGTATTTCTGGTGATAGAAGTTCACTCTCGACGTGGTTCGGAAGTCACGTAAAGCCGTTGGTCCAGTTGCTGAATAACCACTGGTTTCATGCAACGTAAAAATACCATACAAACAAACAAACCAAAAAATGGCCTACTGACATTTAAAAATAAATACTATATTTTGTCGAATACTATATGTGGTGATACAGGTTTATTAAAATTACGAGGAAAATTATAATTAGACATTTAAATTGCATGAAAATATAATATTAAAAAGGAAATGGTCCTGGTGTATTTGAAGTGGATATTGAGCGGAACCTTATATTAGACCTTAGAATTTCTTGGAAAAATATAATTATGACAGTTACTTGGAAACGTATATACAGTAAGTTTTAGAAATGAGTGTGCAGTATGAATGAGTATAATAACAGTGATCGGTACATAGCAACGTTCATTAAAGTATAGAATTATGTGGGAGAGTATAAGAATTACAGTTACATGGAATTTCGTGGAAAGGTTTCTTTTATAGATATAATTACCTATAATTACATAGAAGCTTTATCAGAGATATACCAAATTAGGTTTCTTAGATATAAATGACCTATATTTACAAGGAAACTTTATTGGAGAAAAGCTAAATTCGTTTTTTATAGATGTAATTACCTATAAAATTACATGGGAACTTTATTAAAGAAAAACTAAGTTAGGTGGGGTAGTATACTAAAGATTGAACTTATCTGAGAAAGTATATGGAAGGAAATGGAAGAAGTTAGGTGGAAAAGTCTATTGAACCTTGGCATTGTGAGGAAAACCTCGGGGAGCCATAATACCTCAGCCCAGAACCCGTTGGCTGTTTTGAATAATGGGAACGTTTTACAAAGATGGAGAATAAACGATCGAACGAGCAGAAACTTGGAGAATTCTTAATCTTCATCTATTCCCAGATGCCGAGTAAACAGTCGAAGAGAAATGAAGAAAAATGACGGCTGCCAGCTGAGAGCGGTTTATCGTCTTATCCTCCACAGCGATATTGGGAGGTCATATGAAGGCCAAGAAGGCACACTGTGTTTACCGAGGCGCGGCCTCAATCCCTCCGCGATATTTTGATAGAGGTGGGGCGTGATGGACCCCTTCCTCTGAATTCGGGTATTTATCTGTTTCTGGCCTGGAGGTTCATCATCATCTTTTGACCTGATTTGATCCTGGTGTTTGTTTCTTTATGATAATTAGAGACCTCCAGTCGGTGACTAAAGGCGACCTATGTTTTGGTAAGGGCTCTGCTCGCATTCTTCTGTGCCATAACAGGAATAATTCGGAGAGCGTTGAAGAGGGAGTTCTAATATATCTACCATTCGTCATTTACATCCACATTCTGCCATTTTCTGTTATTCTGCGGATTCGATCTTGTGCTTTCTGTGTTCCATATCTCCCCAATTGATTCAAAAGTTCTACTTAGAAATTGATTAGGAAACATGGTGGTGCTTAAGAATGGCAGTGCATTGGTATTTCTATTGACAACATTTGTAGAAACACTTTTGTCTAAGTAAAAAAGTAGCGACCCACATTTATTCTCGTTGTCAAGATGAAGATGAGGAACTTATTCTTTATACTTTAAAGTGTATTTTCACCGTCATCATTTTTCACCATACCTCCATCCATTCGCTCTGTTCGGTTTCCATGCACTTTCATTATCCTAAAACTTATACTTTTGTGACCTTTCTTTTTACCATTTCTACTTCCTCGCATATTACACTTTTCCGCTTGAAGTGCTGTCTCTCGTGTTGTTTCTCCAAAGTTTGCCTTTGCTTAATCAGTTTCTCTTTCATTAGGTTTTTCAGCGTCTTCTTTCTGTCGCTCCAAACTTACCACTGCGCCTTGAAGAATCTCTTCTCCTGGGCAGGCCTTTCATCCTCTTCACATATGCTTTCTCCGTAAATATTTTTATCCTCGCCTACTGCAGTCTCCACGAGGCAGACACTCGAAAACATTTCAAACACTCCAGATGCTCCTTTTTGCTTTTAACTGGTACCCATTTTATTTTTCATACCATGGTCTCTTAAACAGTAGGTTTTCCTTTCCCATGTTATCAAATTATCTTGTTTTAGTATTAGTCAGCTCACATTCAAAAGACGTACTGGGCCATAAGAGCATATTTTGTATTCATGAGTATTTATCGAGACCATAGTAAGGGCCTAGGTCCTTTTTGCTCTGTCGAATTCCATGCACTCTCTATCCTACTTTGAATACTCGTTTACTCTGGTTTCGCTAGTTAGTTTTTCCTTTCCAAAATAAATTCATGAGTAATTTCCGCTTACTCGGGGAGTAAGCCTACTAACTACTATGTTGTTCATCTTCTTGTTGGGGGTGGGGGAGGGGGCGGGGGTAGGAAAACCCTATGGAAGAGCCTAAAAAGGTATGAAAAAGATTTTTACGTTGAGTCAGAGATACAGGAATTTTAGGATGGGATATTTACGATTTATTTATTAGGATGAAAATGTAAAAAATAAGTAGTGTGTGTGTTGAACAGAAGAGAAACAATTTTTAATAAAATATTGCGTATTTGTTTTAATTTTCGTTGGTGAAACAAGGCTCCATTTGACCGTAGATTTTAGCACATTTTAGTTTATTTGGGTTACTAAATTTAAGCTATATTCCTGTTCGATTATTTTATATTTCCACTTATTACTGAGAATATGTGAACATGTTTAATTGGTGTCCTTTTCATTTGATCCTTGCTGTTATTATAAGTAGTACTAAGTATGAGTATTAGTTACAAAGACCACTTCAAGTTAAGTTAGGAAGATAATGTTTACAACTTATGCGTGAGGGGAAAATCATACGGGCGTCCCGAGTAAGCTGGAGGTCGCATCACGCCTTGTTATTTTTATTGTCACTCTAGAACTTAACATAGGTTTAACGATTCAATCTTAATTTGTTTTTGTAAAGATTCAGTGTCTGTCCGCTACAAAATTCAATCAGACCCCAATTAACATTCAAAAACATTTAAATGACCCTTAACTTTTCTTTTTCGTGAAAAAAAAGATACTACACTGAAACGCTTTGGTTATTATCGCCCTTCTTTCTGCGAACGACCTAACCTTATGGTCTTCCAGACAAAGTACCGGGAACCCCTAACCGTGCCCCTTCATTTTCTAGTTTAGGTGACTTCCTTTCTTCATCCAGCCCTATCACCTTTGGTCAGTCATCCCAAAACCACTTCCATCCTTTTCACAAATAACATATTAACATATATTCATCAAGTCCTATTTTTTTACTCCTCTGAAAAATCATCGTTTCGTGTTTTTGTTCTGCTTTTATTCAGACAGTCTGAAGACATCTACCATCAAGTGACTCAATTTTGCGAATTTCATTCTACCCAGTGCAGCTGATTTTTTTCTCTTCAATTCCTGATATCCTACAGGATATATTATATGTGGCTGACCTCAGTTTTGCAAAAGAAATGTTTTGGTACTCAATCTTTTTATTGATGTTCTCATTCCCTGAGACATGCTTTAATGGCCGGAATCACTGGCAGTTCCTAGGGAAGTTTTGACAAAGTGTGGTGACATTCGCTTGTATCGTTTTTGTAACCTTTATTGTTCCTGGAGTATTGAGATATGTGAATATCTGTAAGTGTCTGCTTTTGTTTAAATGTTGCCTTATACACGCATATTAATTCAATGTTTCTTTATGGCTTGTGTTCGTGCAGTGTGATTTCTATTCTGTTTTTGTGTTCCGGCGTCATTTCCCCCTTTTAGTCCCCATGTCAGATTAAAACGGGACTAGCATTAATCCCATTCCCAATCAATACCTCTGGTCGTGTTAAACTGAAATGAAAAGAGTCCTGGGAACGGAGAGAGAGAGAGAGAGAGAGAGAGAGAGAGAGAGAGAGAGAGAGAGAGAGAGAGAGACGAACTAAAATGAAAAAGTTATAGCCATCTGCTTTTTTTTTCGTTTCTTTACGGACTTAAAGGTTTCAAAGACTGGAGAAGTGTGTGTAAAGTCTGCAGCATTTAATATAAGTATTTCTCTATTAAAGAGTAGGAATGATTATTGACTAAAATTATTATTATTTTGAATGAGCAGAATTCAAAAAAGAGAGAAACGATGACTATATAGTACATCATGATGGTACTTTTAATTTATGATTTTGTTTGTACTCATGACTATTCTAATGAAGGTTTTATGTTATTATGAAACGTTTTTCTTAATTAACAAAGTATCAGGATCTTTTAAGCAAGATTGAAAAGATTTTATGCATGGTTGGAAAGAGTGGGACAATACATTCAGGCGAGCATAATGTTGTGTTAATTTTTCTTTAAATTTATGCGATGGAATTGTGTGTGTGTGTGTGCTTGAGAGAGAAAGAGAGGGAGAGAGAGAGAGAGAGAGAGAGAGAGAGAGAGAGAGAGAGAGAGAGAGATAGCTGTTCCTCAGAGAGCAATGTTAGGGTTTCATTCCATGTCGTTATAGTAGTCTTTGTATTGCCCGAACGCCAGGGCGGGTGGCTCTAATCAAACATTTCATCGCGTAAATTAAGTGATTTAGAGGAATTCGGAAAAATTTTCCCCGTGAAACCTTCTCAGATTCAGCTTCCAAGGATCGTAAAATGCAGAGGTTTTAAAGGGATTGCAACACCGCCAGAGCCTTCTGCATTTTCTTTCGGCTCTCTCTGCTTAGAATAACTATTTTATGCGAGTGTGTGCGCGTGCCTGTGTGAAATTGATCGGCGTGATTTAAATGTTGCAAAGTAATCAGTATTAATCGAATTTAGTGTTGCAGAGTAATCACTAATAAGGCCAGATTTTGTTTGATCTCTCTCTCTCTCTCTCTCTCTCTCCTCTCTCTCTCTCTCTCTCTCAAGTATTCGACCGATTGGAAATTCAGAGCTCTGTAAATTCCTTGATAAAATCTTGATTTATATTTTCTCTCGGTTGTTAACTCCTCACCTCGGCCTTTATCGACGTGTTCTTTACACGGGAACTCCTTTCACTGAAAGGACGAAATGGCCCCCAAATTGGATGAAATTGTGTTGGTGTTTTTCTGTAGTTCGTTCTGTTCAAGACCAAGACACTTCCATATCTGGTTGAATTGTGTCTAACTCCGTTTCCTTTATTTCTTTTTTTTATAACTATCTTATGTATGGTAGTTTCGTTTTCAACCTAGACTAATATCATGAACTGTCTAGTTTTGAATCGTGTTTTGCTTGTTAATAGCTTTTCTTCCTCTTTCCAGCGCCAGTTGTTTAAAACAGTTCTGTTTAAGTTATGGTTGTCTAACTGACCTGACCTCTTTTCTGCTTCATCATATTTCTTAATTGATATTCTTTCAAGTAGTTCAAAATTTTCATCTTTGCGACAAATGTTTGATATCTGGATATCCATTTAGATGCAAAAAGCTCAGAGTTTTATATTTTTGTAGGGGATACGTCTGTTAATCTTAACGTGAGAAGTAATATGATTTCTTTTTTATCTTCTGAGAAAAAATAAAATAATCAGCCTTCCTTTCCCTCAGAAGCAACGAGAACAGCCCTTTTCAGCTTTCGCACTCTCCCTCTCTCTTTGGAAAAGAAAATATTACCCTTTTAAAATCCCGTCTTAGCTTTTAATGGGACGATATGCAAATGAAAAGCAACGTCATCTAGATCTGGTGGAGGAGACAGGAATGGACGAGGTGATTCGAAGGTAAAGAAAACGAGGAAGTCGCCCTTGGAAGATTCACACACATTTTCACTGACGACATTTTTATCGCCACTTCACGTGGTCGCTTTGACAAGAGGGTTTTCTTGATTGTTATTTTAAAGATTATACAGTAAGGAGTCTTCCTCAATTGCTTTGCTGTTATTTTTTTTTTATAAAGTGAGGTAATAGCACTTGGATTGCTCTAAAATGTGTGAAAATTAATATTATTGTATAGTAGATGTAGTGGAATGGTTTATGACAGTGTTTTTCGGTTCGGGTCTACACACATCTTCATATAAATTATAGTAAATTTTTATTCGATGCAAGAATAGATCTGCCTTTTAGGGGTCAGCCGAGACCTTGGCAATTGTGGTTAAAGCCTTTCTCAAGTTTCGTTCAAACTCAAGATTGTACAATAGTTTATAACCAGATCACCAGAGGTGATTTTGATACTAGTCGACATTGAGAAGCTGGACAGCTAAGTGGGAGGTGATGAGGGGGATCGGATCACA
>NC_087212.1:71149333-71154333 GCF_015104395.2 Macrobrachium nipponense | reverse complement strand
ACCGTGTTACAGAGACCCTGAATCTCATAGTAGATGGCGTTGACGCCAGTTTTAATAAAAATTATCAGTCAATAATTCGTTTACTGGTTGCTTCGATCCTGGACAAGATAAGGGCAGTAGATTGGTCAGCCCATGTGCGTATGAGTTAAATACAATGGCATGCCATTTACTTTTGTAAATATCAAATCATTTTTGATCGAAGTAAATGAATATATTTTATGTATAATAAAAGTCGCTGCTTCAACCTACCATACACTCGTGTGCTGATGGCTGCTAGTAAGGCTGAATAAAGGGAAAAAGGAAGGAAAGCTTCCCCCTTTTTCGAGGTTCGACCAAGTAGAGGCCGTAACGATAGATCAGGAGTGCGATTACGCCATTATGTGATTATGTTGTTATGTGATTATGCGATTATGTTATCTGAAAGGAAGCCCTTTCAATTCTGTCATTTTTGTTCTTTTGTTCGGAAAACGAAGATGGTAGTGAGCTGTTGCAGTAATTTTCCCGGTTGGGGGTTAGTGACCTCTGTGCACCTCACGGGGTGCACTGTAGGCATTACTAAAGCTTCTTTGCAGCGTCCCTTCGGCCATAGCTGCAACCCCTTTAACCCCTTTTTATTGTACCTCCGTTCATATTATCTTTCTTCTTTCTTGCTATCCACCCTCTCTTAACATATTTCGTTGCGCGACTGCGAGGTTTCCCTCCTGTTACACCTTTCAAACCTACCTACTCTCAGTTTCCTTCTTGGCGCTGAATGACCTCATAGGTCCCAGTTCTTGGCCTTTAGCTTAAATCAGGTGTTTTCAACCTTTTTCTCCCCAAGTACCTTTTCGGGTATTTTTTATGTCAGTAATTTACCCCCTTCACTTTGTATGAATTGGAAAACAAAACAAACTCCGAAAAACATTCCATGGTACATATTTGCCAATACTGTACTGAAGGGAAGTAACAACATAACTGCTGACATAACCAATAATATTGTAAATACAAAGAATTCATTAAAAAATAAAAGACTTTTTATAATAATTTACCTGTCGCTATGCAGTAATTTTCAAGGTTTTAGAACCGAAATGCTAAAACAAAATTCATTTTTAGTTTGTACATCAGCTGGAGAGATCAGCTTCCACATTCATTCGAGACCCGTGGGGAGGGCGTACCCCCTGACAGGCCCTTGGTGTACCCCAGGTTGAAAAACCCTGGCCTAAACTCTACATTCCGTGGATAGAATGAAAAAGACAAAATCTAGAAAATCGGAGTGAGTTTCTTTGGTGAAGCTGTTGCAGACTTTCAACAAAGGAAATATCCGAATGGTCGAATTCGGCGAGAGGAAGAATCTTAGACTTCCAGGTGCAAAGGTGATTGTTATCTAATAGGAACTTCCCTCCTTGGTGAACCACGGAGATTATCCTTAGCATCTATTTTCAGGCGATACAGCGTGCTTGTGATAGTATGTAAACGTTATCGTTGAGAATGACATTAAAACACAATAGAAATGGTCTGTGTGTATTTATGTATATGTATATATCCATTTATATATATACATGCACACACACATACATACATACATTAAAAAGGCACGCTTGTATACATACCTACATATACACATATATATATATATATATATATATAGATATATATACATATATATATATATACATATATATATATATATATAATATATATATATACAAATATTTGTGTATGTATGGATGTATATATGTATATGTCACTTATACGCGCGTACCTTTTATATTCACTAATGGCTCCCAAAACCCAAATATCGCTCAATATCGAATTCACTATATTTTTGGGAATAACTTACACCCAAAAGAAATTACAAATGGTTCGTGTTTCGTCGCTGGCCAAGATTTAGAAGTAATGGTAGACAGTGACTTTGACCATGTGTGTTTGTGTGTGTATGTGTGTGTGTGCGTGCGTGCGCGCGTCGTCCCCATATCCGCAATGGCCCTTTCCAAATAGCAGCGTATAATTGAATCGAATCGTGTCTCCTCTTGGGTGTCAACAGCTGCCAAGGATATTCATCATTTTAAAGGAGATTGCTCGAAGCGGTAGCTTTGCTTTTCAGGTCATTTAATATTTAATCCTGATATTTCATGACCAGTAAGATTTGAATCAACATAGTAAAAAAAAAAGAAAAAAACAAATTGTAATTATGTAACAGGTTAGACAAAATTTTAGGGATACATCATTCTGGATACCTAGTGGTGTTAAAGAGATCTGATTGTGCGCTACGTCTTTCTTCATTATGGATAATTTTATTTTTAGATTTAATTTTTTTAGATCGTAATTCCTTCCATACGATCTGTCACGCCATCATGATTCATTATTCTCTATCTGCATGACATCATTATTCATTATTTACGGTCTTTCACTACACCGCAACCTAGTATATGCTTTCTGTCACGTGACCATTATTTTTTTGAGGGAGGGGGGGGGGTGAAATCTGTCACGACATTACGATTCATCATTAGCTATATATCATGATTTACTATTCTTTATTGTGGTTTTTTCATGACATTATAACTCATTATTAGCCATCTGTCACGACATGCCGACACATTACAAGAGATCTGGCACAAATCGTTGTTTGCCATCTGCCATAGCGTCGTGATTCAATTTCTGCTCCCTGCTACGACTGCCCTTCTGTACTCTGTAGCATTCGGAAAATGATTCAGTGTTGAACTTAGACTTTTCGTCGTTGAGATGTTCAAGAAACGACTCTACCGTAACTTGTAAATAGGTGTTACGACACAGGATCGATGAAGTTGTATTAGGAAAATCGATAGGGTTAATCCATTGGCTCGCTTACATAAATTTATAAATGTTGAGCTAGTTGTAAGTTATATTGGTCCCTGTTTATCCTTCCCAGTGGATAAGGAATAATTTACAGATGGGATGTCTCTTATTTATAAAAATATACGTGATACCCTTTGTCTACTTGAACAGTAGACATCGGAAGATGGAGAGATCTACTGTGCAAGTAAACAGTAGCTGCTATACTTTCTGAACATAAAGTTTAATACCAAATTTTGGGTTTTTTACTAATAACGTCCATAAGAGTTGTCAGTCTATCCATGCATAATAACTATTAGGCATTGGATCCCTAAGTAGTCTTTTATCTATTAAGTCCCAATAGTGAACTTAACATACTAGTGACTGCTGATTATGTGATCTTTACCATTCGATCATTGAGCACAAAAGAGAAAGAAAATCACAGGTAGGCTTAACAACTCTTACGGCTGCATGTACATAAATGAATGTAATAATAATCTGTCACCTGTTCTCATGCTAAATTACTGTCAAATTTATAACGTTAAGTGTACTTGTATTCCATCTGTTTAAGGAAAATGGAAAGGAAAAAGGAAGAAGAGTGTCCAAAATGTCAATTATTTGTTTGTTTGTTTATATGGTGTTTTTACGTTGCATGGAACCAGTGGTTATTCAGCAACGGGACCGACGGCTTTACGTGACTTCTGAACCACGTCGAGAGTGAACTTCTATCACCAGAAATACACATCTCTCACTCCTCAATGGAATGGCCGAGAATCGAACCCGCGACCACCGAGGTGGGACGCTAATACCATACCAACCACGCCGCTGAGGCGATTAAAAATGTCAATTGAAAGGAGAGCTCTATGTTCGCCCGAGGAAAGTGAGCTGTAGTGTTGCACGTGAGGCTCTAACCACAAGTCTTTTCAGGCCGCGGAGACAGTTTCCTGAAGACCCATTTCATGTTGAAGGCATTGACCCTATTCACAGGATTTGTAGGGGGTTTTTTGTATAGAGGGGTTATTTCTAGTTTAAGATTTCACTTCTTAATAACTTGTTTTGATTAACTGATTGCAACGCCAGATCAATTGCACCAATTAATCCGTCCGTAAAGTTACTTTTCACTCATGCCATTGAGCTCAAATTAGACCTTAATGGAAGTGAATTAAACTGCCATCTTCAGCATGTTTATAATTCCAGTATATTAATAAAACAGTCGGTCGATGTTTTCGTTACCCTTAATTCCCTTATAGTAAGTTACAGATTAGAGCATCATCACCTCTATCTGAATGGCTATCTGTCTGTCTGTCCTACAGACAGTTGTAATTTGAATAAATATTCAACCGGTTGTCAAAGATAAATGTCCCTCGGCAGTTGTTTTGCATAAATGTGAATATATTATTGCCATTGCTTCTAGTACAAAAATAATTGGTGTAGTGGATGGTATTCATGATCATTGTATTATACATTAGAGTAAAGAGAAATTTTCATTGGATTTATGCAATTTATTTTGCTTACCTAACACTAGTACGTTCATGAGCCGGGTAATGTCATGTAAGAGTAAACGAGTTAAGGAGAGAATATTAAGTTAGTTGCCTCTCAAGTTCATGAATCTCACGCATTTCGTGATGGCTAAAAATCAGAGTTCTCTAACCAGTATTTCATATATTTAGTTATCAGATACCCTTCTAAGCTTATCACATGTCAGAACTCGAGCTAAATTAGGAGCCGTTGCTTCGAAAAGGAGGTTGGAAGTATGTAGTGTTTTCTTGTCTCTGGTGTTTGTAGAGAAACCGCAGATGATGAAGAAGAGACTGGCGCGTGATTCCTCTTTCTCGAACACATCTCAATTTCCAGTGTCCTGTTTTTATACTGTTGTAACCCTCAAGTATATGAATGGCAATAAAGGAAATTTATCCCGTGCGAAATAAATCATAAAGCGAAACTGATTACGTGCAAAATCAGTACATATTTACGAAAGGCGCGGAAATATTTCTGTTCGGTTTAGTTTTAGAGCAGAACAGAAACTGAAATAAAGTCCGATTCTTTATATACGGAAATTCATTGTTTTGTTCTACTAGAATGTTTTATTGTTGGACGTATTTCTTTACCATAACCAAGTAGATCTGTTAGAAATGCTATATGATATAATCTTGTTACGTTTTAATTGAAATCTGTAATAGTAAGGTTTAAAAATATTACCATTGCTATAT
>NC_087212.1:71113346-71148833 GCF_015104395.2 Macrobrachium nipponense | reverse complement strand
CGTTTTCTCATTTAACCAATTATGTCAATTTATATATACAATATATATACATAAACATATATATGCGTTTTCTCATTTAACCAATTATGAAATAAGCCGCTCGATGAGTGTTAGAAACACGAGAAAAGGCTCATAAAGAACCGCGACCCCGACTCGGAATAGGGCAAAGACGCAGCTGCAATTTCACATGTGTTTGTGCGTGTGAGTGTGCGCGAGCGAGCCTGAATCTTTGCCATTGCATTGAGGAAAATTAGTGTGATATGTCTTCTGCCCAGTCAGCAATCACTTATCCTAAAATGTTTTGGATTCTAAAAAGACCTCAGACACAAGACTACTACAAAAGTGACAAGAATGTAGTCATTATCGAATGCAACTTAAAGCAAATTCCACCACAGAAAACCTGTTCCCCCTATAGTGACCGTGATGAGTATAACACGGCTTTATAATATGTAACACTCTCAACAGTTCCTCGGTATCCCGCCTTTAATAACTCATCAACGGTATTAATAAATATGCGAAATTATTCAAGCCCGCTAAGCCGCCATCCAGATAACCACCATCACACGATAATTATAATACGATCAAAGATACTTTACATCTTTTTTTATCCGAGAGATGGATTCTAAGAAAAATTTCTAGACATTAAGATGATATTTTTGACGAAAAATCAATACATAAGTTACGGGAAAAAGCTCAAGGGTTCGTCAGTGAGTTTTAATCTAATTTATGTGGACGGAAGATCGCCATAACTGCAAGATTTTATTACCATGGCAACGGATAATTCGGAAAAGATAGATTGAAAGGTGAATGAGAGACTTGTGCACTTTTTAACCTTAAGTTCTAAAGTTCGAGATCAGAAAAACGAGCAAGCGCATACTCATGGTTATTTCAGTAGTTACAACATAACTGTACTAGTCAACACTCATGCGATCTTAATGTCGCCTGGATATTTATTTCTTTTCTTTCCTTTTTCTTTTTGCAGGCACTTTCATTTGTCACCAAGTCAAGAAAATGAACATTCGAAAAAATGGAGTTGGTTTTATTTATTTATTTATTATTATCATTGTTATTATTATTATTTAGCAAGGGAAGCGAAAGATCAAGGGTTCACATATTTCACTTGCGGTATGAAAACAATATGATACTGGGTTTCTTAGTCTATATTAATTATTATATGTAAAAAACTTTCCTCAAGACATGTAGTACATTTGGAGTGGATTCGTTCGTATTCACGTGAATTATTTCTCTTAGGAATTTCCTCGAAGTCTTTATAAAGTTCCTGTATTTTCCAAGTATATTACCAAATCTTTGAGTTGAAAACTTCATAATTAAGTCAAAATACTTTTGATGCAATATGCATCAAATAAGTCTAAAATTCAGGAAAATTAATATTTCGAGGAGGATGACTTTCAGATATTTTACAGCTCTGAATTTATATATAAATATTTTGGACGTAATTAACTAATTAATACTGCTCTGTACGAAAAATTACGTTGGAGTATTCTGGTTTAAAATTACCACTCACTTCGCAAAAGAGATGATTTTCATGAATTCCTATAAAAAATGAGATCTCATAATTTTAATTTCTAATCACTTTTCAGAAGACCTGGGACGCTTTTAAAATATATTATCATATTCAGCGTGGAAAATTAACGACCACTCAGCTCAACTTTCATCGCAGTAAAGTTTCACTGATGATAAATGTTCAAATGTTTTCCAGTTCATAGAGGAACTAATACCTAATCTCGTTTTCTTTTTAACATATTATATTCAGGGCCGTAGTTTTTACAGATAATGGTAAGTCGCCAGCTGTTAACTGAATTGAATTAAATCTAGAATTTAGGTCTTTAGAATTTAGGCCAAAGGCCAAGCACTGGGACCAATGAGGTCATTTAGCGCTGAAACGGAAATTGGCAGTAAAAGGTTTGAAAGGTGTAACAGGAGGAAAACTTCGTTGTTGCACTATGAATCAACTGTTAGGAGAGGGTGGAAAGTAAGATGGAAGAAACAGAATACGAAAGGCGGTACACTAAAAGGAACGAAAGGGGGTTGCAGCTAGGGGCCGAATGCACGCAGCAAAGAACCTTAAGTAATGCCTACATTGCACCACATGGGGTGTATTGACGGCACTAACCCCTTACGGAATAGTTGTTTATTGGCACTATCAATAAAGTACAATGGTAGCAAAAACGCCGATCTTCGAATCTCCATGCGCCATTATCATGGCACTTTAAAATTTTCAGAATATTTACTCTCGAGTTTATAGGGATGGCCACTATCTTTGACAAAAGATAAAAATTCTAATGAGTACGCCTCTATGTTAGAAATATATAAGAATATAAAATTATATACATAAAGAATAGTAGCATTCTTCATAATCTGGGCTTATACACAAGCATCTTCTTGAAACATCACTATTAGCAGATAAGTAAAAGTCACTTTTCGAAGCAAATGATACTAATTAAAAAATACCAGACATGAACATTTCAACGTTTATAGTCATATTTTAACTAGGTAACAAATGTCCAATCCAGAAGAGAATTTGAAACAAATACAATATAATATAATATATATATATATATATATATATATATATATATATAGTGTGTAGGTACGTATTTATATATGTGTGTGTTATGTATAAATACATACATGTATATATATATATATATATATATATATATATATATATATATATATATATATATATATATATATATGCACACACACACACAAATGCATATATAAGCTTCCAATTTTAAGCAATGAAAGACTTTTTAAACGGCAACTGTTACTTAGGGATCGTTAGCATTTGGACTAACCCCCAGGTACCTAATTTACTGCTTAGGTCAACAGAGGCACAATGGATTTTCCAGAAAATGGGGAGACGTCATTTCTCTTCGTGAGACTGAACTCGAGTCTTTAGCAGTAAGAGGCGAGTTTGAAACCAGTGTTTATATATATATATAATATATATATATATATATATATATATATATATATATATATATATATATATATATATATATATATATATATCTTCCAATATCTTCTCTTGCATTCTCTTTACCGGTCATGTTTCTGGTCTCACTTCTGTCTTATACACTCTTTCTTTAACCCTATTGTCGATTCTGCGGTCGCACAAGACACCTGACATCTTCCTCCAATTTTTTCCATCTATCTTGCAGCCAATATGTTATTTCTGCATCCAAATTCCCATCATCAGCTACTGCTGAACCACGATACTTAAACTTTTCTACTCAGTTCAACCTTGTCCCTTCCCACCTATCTAGCGTCTTGATCTTCATTAAAACTTAAGTATTCAATCTTCTTTCTACTAATCTTTTAATATATATATATATATATATATATATATATATATATATATATGTATATATATATATGTGTGTGTGTGTGTGTGTGTGTGTGTGTGTACACACATTTTTATATATATATTATATATATATAAATAAATATTATATATATATATATATATATATATATATATATATATATATATATATTTATATATATATACACACACAATCACATATGGCCAACAGTAAGGGGTAAGAACGGATTGCAAGATTTTCTTCCTTTACTCTAAGATGCATTTTCAAGCCATTTTCTCTGTTTTTATTTTGTATCTCGCTCTAATTCCCGTGATAAAGGGATTTCACGTTCATTAACATAATTTTGGGTAAAAACGTGGCTTGGATATATACATAATTACTAAGTAAGAAATCCAGTTTTTTCGTATCAACACGTCCCACAAAACTTGGTAGTAGAACTCTTGGAATTCAAGATGGTTTACATCGTCTGTGCTAACTGATGGATATTAAGAATCGTATCTGACAAAGATCTAAAAATAAAGTAAAACTCGAAAGATATATCGGTGGTTTGGTTATGTCATTTTTCCATTATTGTTCCAACAGAAAAACAGCACACTTCTTATGCATTTTAACACAACCTTAATGTAATAAAACATGTACATTTTTTGAATGGCTGGCACAAAAAATAAAAGTAAACAAGTAAAAAATGCGCCGAAGCAATCTAGTTTTCTGCACAGCGTATAATGCTGTATGAAACTCTCAGCTCCGGGCCCATGACAGCCGAGACCGATGAAACTTTCAGCCATGGCTCGGTGGCGGCATGTGTTGTTAGCACCTATAACGGTTCTAGACGCATGATCATGGCTAATTTTAATCTTAGATAAAACCAAAACTTCTGAGTTTATAAGGCTGTAATTTGGTGTGTTTAGCGAGTGGTGGGACGATGATCAACATAACAAGTTACAGCCTTCTAGCCTCAGTACTTTAGAAGATCTAAGGGCTGACAGAAAAAGTGCGGACGGACAGAAAAATGAATAACTCTTGGCTTAGCAATTAGGGAAAGTGGCGAATATAGCCCCCAGCCTGTCAACTAAAGTGCCAACAGAAAGAAAACATTTACTAACTTCAACTACATCAGCTAAGAACAAAAAAAAAAAAAAAAAAAAAAGGTGAGAGAGACTTCCACGTATTAGTCTTCAATTAAGAGCTCAACTTGAAACTCCCTTCTGATGAAAAATCAGCCTCTCAACCTGGTCGGGATTAATGATCCTCGCTTTCTTTCGAGTAACTCAACGAGGATTTGTAAAACCAATCCCGAAAGAGTGTAACCACAGAAATTTTAAACATTGTGTGAAGTATAAGTGGGAAAAACTTGAAAAAAACTGCAAAATATTTCTGAATCTATTGTTTTTATATTCAGAATACGCAATGTTATTTAAAAATGCAAAATGAATCAAACACGGAGGAAATGCCTTGTAATGAATTTTGTTGAGCATATTCTATAGAATAAGTGGCGGCATGTCAGCAAGATGCAACTTTGTAATTTTTTGCTTCGTCATGTTCCAACCGAGCGGGAAACATTAGCGCCGCTCCTTCATCTCAATTTTGGCGCGCCATCTGTGACTTCTAAAATGAACTGTCTTCCATTATTTCGTTTTGATGTCAGTTCTGCCTTTTATATTAGAGTTATTTCTTACTGTTCATGTTAGTATTACTGAGCTCTCAATCACAATTTTCCTCAGAATTATCAATATACTATTCCATAACACACAGGTTACCTATCAACGGTTGTTCCTCCAGCTTCTGTAGCAAAAAAAGCCCGACTCAGCAGTATACTATAACATTTTACTCTCCTGACTCGAGAAGCAATTTCCTAATGGGTAGTATCGAAGACAAAAATACTAATAGTTTTATGTAACTGAAGGAAGAATACACTACATCCAATATCGAGTTCAACAAACCAGTAGATATACAAACATGGCATGAAACTCAAGTTAGAGGAGGAATTCAGGAAAATAATTTTCTGGATATGAGAAATCTATCGTTGTTTTAATTAATCTTATTTTGCAGATTGTTTTCCACTACCATTGCTATGGCCATCGCCTCAATGTCCCCCCCATTCAACCCTAAAGGCATCTGTTTGAATTCCGGTCAGGTGAAGTACACTTATGATATGAATTCCCTATAGGTACACATTTCTCGATTGATTGATCCATTTATTAAAGATTATCTGGCGTCGCAACTGCTAAAGTTATTGACGCCACTACAATGGAATATATAAAGCATATATATGTATATCCAAACAAACACATTTATACGAACATGCATACCATACAAGGCAAAATTAGTAACTTAAAATAAAAGAATTAAAACCTCACTTAAATCTGATATAATGCGATTAATAAGGGGATATCCCCATTAAAAAAATCAAAAGAAGATCGTAAAACCTGATTAGTGAATTCGATACAATGGGATACTTGAAATAATGCTTTAAAGTATAGAAATGTCACAGGCAAATTAACTAGGGAACTACCCGTACAAAAGAACCCGATTTTCATTGTCATACAAGCAGTGTTAAACTCAATATCTTTCCAAAATAACTGTAAAATCGATTTTAGGATTACTGAAAAGAAAGTACATAAGCTTACAAAACTGAAACTGTAGCAGTTGAAGAATTCAACGACGGACTCAAACGACACCAAAGAGAGAGAGAGAGAGAGAGAGAGAGAGAGAGAGAGAGAGAGAGAGAGTTAAAAAATAATTTTTCCTCTATAACAAAATATAGCTGCCTTACACGATCTCCCTTCTCGTATTCTAGCATACTGCGTATTCGAAACAGCGAAGCGGATTCACTCGGATTATATTTAATGACAAGGGAAGCCAATCTCCCGCGCAGCAAACCTGAGCCCCAGCACAGATATTGCCCTTACATGTGAACGCCTGACATAAATGCCATCACCAAACACAGGAATAGATAAAATGCACCTTCAGAGAGGGAACGTTTCCTTACTACTGCAACAGCTACCTCTAAGAACCGGAAATGGAGGCGAACAAAGATTTTCACGTGTATCTCTCCTTTAATGGACTTTCCGTAGGGTAAGACGTCCGTCCATTAACATGCTTTTTTGGAAGGACTACATTTGTTTAGGGTAGTCTTGCCCAGCAACGGTCTATTTGCACCGGGAAGAAGTTAATACCCAAGTTGCAGTTCCCGATAAATTGCAACCAGAGGACGTCAATTTGCCCAACAAATGTGATGTCTTTAATAATGAAAGATCACAAAACAAGTAAAATCTGAGGGCTACAATAAATGAGGATCATAAGAATATTAAGGTTTAAAGTTATATTAGTGTCCATATATAAGATACAACATACACTAATTCAGCAAAATAGACACCATGTGCATCCTCCTGAGAACGGAATCGATTTTTTTTTTTTTAAGAAACAACCAATGGTTCCTAATTAACCTTTTCAGATGTTAACATAAAACAAGGTTTGCCTCGTGATCCAATAGGCGATGTGCGAAGAATGGAAGTTGTCCTATGTTTTGAACCAATTTTCTCTTTTAAAAATATTGTGGGTCTTCCTAACTGTGTCCTTAGGAGCAATCATTAGCTGCATTCCATATTTTTTGTTAAATATGGTGAGGTTTCTTTATGTCTATGGTAATAATCTTATTCTGTACGGGGCAGGTGTGGATTTCTAAACGGAGACCTTCGTACTGGGAAAATAATTAGGAAAATGCAAAATTATCATGAAATTCAGAGTTGCATATCCTTTTGCATAGTTTATACCTCCCAAAAACAGTTCATAATGTCGTTTTGCGCGCATACAAACCGCCCAGCTTTGATAAAACTCAGATCACTGCCCTCTGCCTGCGTGGTCTCATAAGCCGAGCTTTCAATGTCTGGGCTTTCAAAGATTACCTGTTCCTTGTATCTTAGGGCAAAGCCAAAGCCCCTGAAGATTACAATACCTGGTGAACAAGAATTGATTAGTGATGAAATATTCAGTAGATCTCTCTACTGAATATTTTATCACATTACCAAGCTTTAACGGATCTTTCAGATAAGGGGCAGTACCCCAACTGAGCATTCAACATACAGTAAGGGGATGCTAATGGTCATGCTCTAACGAATTTGTTTGAAAGTACTTGATTGGACGGGTTCGAAAAACCGTGCTTTTGTCATTCCAGATGACTCCTATGTCGAAGATTTCATCAAAAACCCAATGCGGACATTTCAACAGTTATTTGACTGCTTGATGAAGACCACTGCGAACCACTCTTAGGTCTGTACGTTATCACAGGGGAAGATTGTATAAGTGCATTCAAGGGCAAGGGGAAGGCTGGTTCTCCAAAGAAACTTCAAAATTACTCATGACTCAGTCAACATTCAAGCCGCCAGGAATGTAAATAATGAGCTGCACATCTCTTCCCACGATTCCAATCAACGCTCGAACAGCCAGGTACTAACTGGAATGTCAATATTGAACTATATGACTCTTGAACAATCTGTATGACTATACTTGCTTCTCCAGTGTAGATTATTTCCTTGCACTGGTACTGAGAAGAGGGTAAATAAAGGGGATGCAGTGACAAGCAAGTCTAAATTGATGGTCTCCCGTCATCTAAAATGCCAATATTTGCTCATTCCTCACATGGACAGATTCAACTATTGTTCTTCAGTGGAAGCATGTTAGCTTGCCTGTGTATCAGAAGGAAAATAATGGCAATAAGGATGATATCAGAGTGGAACATTGCGAAGGGATGATAATGATGACGTCTGGCTTCTTTCAAATTGAGACCACGAATAAATTGTTTTTCAAATTTGTGAAAAACTTCATATTTTTCAAAGCTTTCATAAGAAAAAATGTTAAAACGTTACACTTAAGATTTTAAACAATGTTTTCATGGCATAGACAATTTATTTGTCTTGCTCACAAGTCTACTGCAACTGTTATGAACATTTCAATTTTTACATAATGGTCGCCAAACAGAATACAAGACCAATAAGTCTTCTTCTTTCTTAATTGGAAACCGTTAAGGTTCTACAAAGCAATGTCCCATTAAGGATTATGGTGGATGCAAGGGTAGACTAATTGGCTACCTAACCACCAAGTCTTTAATTTTGCCTAATTTAATCAAAAGGTGTTGGAAATAAAAAAAAATTAGAAAACTGTCAATTATCAATATTTTACATAAAATCTGAGAAATCTAAATAAAATAGTTTCTGCATACGACCATTGGCACCCAAGATCTCCATAAAATATGATTTAGTGAGCTGTACTGGTGGAAGGAGGGCGAGGCCATCAACGCAGCAATAAAAACCAAAACGTGATGGCGACCCACAAGATGGGTGGTGTGAAATGTGATAGTCTCAACCAAAGCGGTCTTAAGCTCCTTCGAGCTGAAAGCAAGTTTATTTGGCGAACAAATAAATTTGATTAACTCATCGATTACTTTGCCTTCAGGATCCATCAAATGATAGGCTATACAAGCCTTCACTTGTATTTTAGGGTGTTTTGTACCCAAACCATGAATTTTGGAATTTAGAAGGCATGAGGCATATGACACTTTCCTTCTTTTGCTTACGGCTCATTCAAAAACTGTACGTAGTTCATACGATATGCCTACTTAGAGTGTATGTGCAACTGCTTATATCAAATATGGGATCAGAGTACCTTTGTATTTTATTATCGTATACTGCGTAAAAAACCTCTGACATGGATGAAACAACTTCGTTACATTGGCTGTCGTTTGATCAACGAAACTGAGTAACAGTTAATATGACCAATAACTGGATGGGTGACCAACAAGAAATGCCAGAGGTTGTCAGCTCACAAGCCGGCTGAACATCACTGTGATTCTCCTAAAGGGGAAAAGGTATGCAGGGAGGCAGGCGCGCGCGCACACAAACACAAGCACAAACACACACGCATATATATATATATATATATATATATATATATATATATATATATATATATATATATATACACTGATTAGTTTCACCTTCGCCTCAAGGCACAACTGCTCGTGATTTATAGCGCGTGTGTGTGAGCATGTGTATCCGAGCGAGCGCGCAAGCTCTCGCTCGCTCGCTCGCTCGCTATTGCAATCACCAGACAATGATGCATGCATGCAAAAGTTAAAGTTGAAAGTATATATTGCAAGGTATAAAACTTACAGTCGGCTTTCTATACAAATAATATAAAAAAAATAATCATATATATATATATATATATATATATATATATATATATAATATATATATATATATTATATATATATATATATATATATATATATATATATATATATATATATATATGTAAGTATTTACATATATAATATATATGTAAACTTGAGCGGGAGATAATTGGACCTGGCATGAAGTGCAATCTTGATACACGTTCCACAATCCTGGAGATTTCCATATAATGATATGTTGGTCCATCAAATCCAGAAGCTGAATACGTCTCCTCATGCACAAAGCTCATTAGTTGCTCGAGGTAAACCCCTCTAAAATCCGCTTGCACTGCATCAGTAATTACTAAGATCAGACATTGCATGCGCGCTGCCTGTAGATCTTCGGACTTGCATGATACAAGAATCCATTTTTCTTTTCTTCTTTTTTCTCTCTCTTCCTCTCTTTCTTTCTCGCGTGAGGTTCGGCGATGTAAAAACACTGACTAAGTTTAAGCAAGAAACTTGTGAAATAAATCTTTAAAACGCTCTAATGAACGTAATTATTTGCTGTGTTTCTATACATTAAAACTGTGCTAAAGTCCCTGACAATGCCATATTAACTATGTGAATGGTTCTACCACACATTGTTGACATAACTGATATTGTTAATATTCTCATATTAAAAAAACGGATAATTTAAGTATTTTGATAAGATTTACGTCAAGAAAGATATACCCCATAACAAGACCTATTTCAGATAGGGTTTGGGTATTCTGTATCAGTAAAATAAAATTATACCTCTAAAAGTGAATACACAGCAAGTTAAAACTATATTGCTTATTTTCCCATAAAATTCAGGCACTCCCAAATCCGACAGAAGACTAGAATAGAAAGTATCAATATTAAAACCATGTTCTGTCCTAGTAATACGAGCGTCTTTAGAAAAACGACGTTCACAGGTCAAGGTACTAACTTCTATAGCAGTTGTTCCATAACATTTAAATTAAATAGTATTTCCACGCTATTACACCGTGCTTATACGTTATCTTCCAGCTGGCATAACTTCCATACCGAAATTCAATTTTTACTCCAGTTTTTTAAAAACAATTCGTATCCTCCAGCCTTATTCTTTAAATATGTCAATAACTTTTTAAATGATAAATTTCAGCCACGTCAACTTGTACCGAACGTGCCTAAATTATTAATATATGCCTCTATACTACCTCTCATTCAGTCCAACGCATTTAAGGTGCAAATACAAAAAGTCATTCAGAAAACTTTTCCGGCTGTGAATCTTAAGTTGATAGCTAAAAATCCTAAAACTCTGGGTTCTTTGTTCTTCCACAAAAATAAACTTCCGGCTTTGATGCGATCTTTGGTGGTATATTGCTTTACTTGCCCGAAATGTAAGATCGGGAAATACGTGGGAGCCACCAAGAGATTGCTCAAAGTCAGAATCGATTCTCATCTCGGAGTCAGTCACCGTACGGGATGTACTTTGAAAACGAAAGAATTCTCTAACATACGAGAACATTGTAATAAATGTAAAACATCATTTTCATATAAGGATTTTCGCATTGTCACCCAAGCGCCCAATGACTATTCTCTCTCTCTTTTAGAGTCGCTAACAATCAAACACCTTTTGCCCCCATTAAATGGTCAGACTTCTTCCACAGTTCTATATATAGCATAGTTGACGTCCTCCTTTCCAAACCAGAGAACTCCATAGAGATAGGTACTAATTTAAGCATTCTTCACTTTTTAATTTAATTTTTTTTATTTTTCTAGTTCATTTTTTAAATTATTATATTTAACTTTTATGTTGTTCCATTTTTATTAATATTAATACTGAGTCTTTTTTAATTTGTATATTTTGTATATTTTACAGCCCTGATGATGAGACCCAAAGTCTCGAAAATTTGGAAAATAAATGTATGATGCTACGCTGGCTTTTCTGCATCCTATATATATATATATATATATATATATATATATATATATATTATATATATATATATATATATATATATATATATAATATATATATATATATATATATATATATAATATATATATATTATATATATATATATATATATATATATATATATATATATATATATGTATATATATATATATATATATATATATATACATATATATATATATATATATATATTATATATATATATATATATATATATATATATAATATGTTATATATACACACATATACATACAGATAGATATATACATACATAATCTGTAAATACAGATTTGTCAGCATAGAAGTGATACCATATTTCAAGTTCTCGAGGCATCACTTCTAAGGTTATTGCGAAAATATAACAGCGATCATATCTTTTACAAAAACATGAGGACTAAGAGGTCCTATCAAAGGAAAAAAATTATAGTAAGTAAATGTAAATGAAACTGTAGCTAAAACTGGATACAACGTTCCAAGAGTTGGAGAATATGATCACACGCAGAATCCCTTCCTGGGATAGTAACAAATGAAAATCAAGAACCAGAAATCGTGAGTGTACAGTCAGATTCAAAAGTCAGCCAACACAGCCTTACTCCTGCTGATGAACGTAGCGTACTTTCTACACAATAAAATGTACGACTAGCTGGTGTTGGCGAACTTTGAACTTTACTATATTACAGTGAAGACTAATGATTTGTTTCGTTCTGATCCTCCTGACTTGAATAGTTAGCACTCGTAACAAATGAGTCATCTCGTACCCTAAATGCAAAATAAATAAATAAATAAATACTAATAAATGAAAATTAAAAAGGCAAATTTTTAAATACGTAATTGCAGTGCTGATAATAAACGGTATACAAGCAATATTTACATTACCTACAAATACAGTGAAGTTGTCTTGCTCTTAAAAAATGAAAGTGATTACTCTCATGATATTCAACATTCAACTTATCAAAAAAATCATCATAGTAGCACGAGTCTTCAAATGGAGAAGCAAATCCACAGTTATGTAAATGTACATATATTTAAATTTAAAAACAGATTCCCGAAAGCTATCCTTGCTGTTTTTAAATTTAAATATATGTACATTTACATAACTGTGGATTTGCTTCTCCATTCAACTTATTATTGTAACATTAAAAATGAATAGTCATTCCAACAGAGGATTAAGGAACAAAGATATCAGGGCAAATGTTTTTCTTTCAGTAGAGCATTTCTAGAGGTACTCGGAGGAAAAGGAATCTCTATAGAAATACGAAATCAACTTTACGACGGAAGTAAACTCAAATCTATTCAACGGAAAACCCCAGTTAACGTGGTTCTTTAATTACATATTCCGATTATACTTAACAATGAATGACAAAAATATCCACTGTACTATATCATGCAAGATATTCCTTTCTTCATGGATAAGAGAAATTTCCTTAATCAGAAATAGAAAAAAAATATCACCTAAGTCAAATCATGGAAAAACGTACATCGCAGGACACATGCAAACAAATAACACTTACAGAACCATGAACCAAATCCAATGAACTCATATCACCACGCATGAAAAATAGACTTGTCCGCGTATCAGAATATCTTGACCAAGTTGTGGATGTGAGATGTTTGATTACAAAATAAAACATTTATGACGAACAGAAAAATAATTTGTAAGAAACTATCTCTTCGTTTTCATGTAGGATAGAGAAACCTTCCAACTGAAAACCGAATCTGAGAATCACATATTCTTAGTTTTCATTCTTGAAAAAAAAAAAACTTTATGAACGAAAAGTGAAGGAACTTAAGAGCATATAAAGCATCTCCATAACGATAACGAATCTAAACACGGGCGGGAATCTATTCTGGATTATGTGACACACTATCGCACAATCAATGGATAATGTAATGCTCTCCTGACGTTGGAAAAAGCCAAAATTCATCACTGTTCTATCTCTCTCCCGGGCGCCCTTGCTCCCTCCCAGCGGATGTGTCAATGTGACACCCGACTGGGTTCTTTGCGAGTGTAGAATCCAGAAAAATTATGCAAATGAGATGGAGTTCCAACGAGCAACTTAGTAAAGGCTCAAGTGTGAGTTGGTTTAGATATGTTCTTTCCCTATAGAGCTGTAGAGAAGCTTTGTTTCATTTCTCTTCTGCACCGCTCCGTCTGTCCGCTACATTTCAACTCCATTCTAGAGAGAATTGTGTTACAAAGGAGGAAAATTTTCAAATGCAAGTACACATCATTTTGAGCGGTGTTAGCAAAGAGCCAAAAGAAGGGCAATTAACCTGGTAGAATGTAATAAAGGAAAATGACACTGGTGAATAAATACTAATTAATCCCTCAGTCTTACGAAAAAAAAAGAAAATTAAAATTTTTCTCTAAATTGCTGTATTTATAGGAATTAAAATTACAGTAAGTTTTTAGAAGTATGATATTTACGAATTACAATCCAGTTTCACATTATGGTCTGATAATCTCATCAGAGTTTGTTATAATTCGAGCATATCATTTACATAAATATAAACAATTACATTACAACCACCGGCTGCCGAAGGATTTTGTATGCACATTCAATTTAAAACACGTTAAAACTTTTCATTTCCGTTTTCTGCAACTTCCAAGTATTGAATGCAGCATTGCCTGTCTTCCCTCAGCATCGTATCCTAACATAGGGAATGTTACTCCCGCTAAAAATAAATAAATAAGTAAATAAAAAATAAAAATCTGAAAATGTTAACCTCAGAATCTCAATACTGAATACACCATGCGAAACCCCCCCGTTCACTTACCACGCGTAAATATTTTACCTTAAAATAGTTTTCTTTCCCTTCAATTGTGTCACTAGGATATCGTCAAAAACTATGCAAGAGAGTGCACATTCAAGCCTTTGTGGAAGAAAGGTTCAACTCAAACCATAACAATTCGATGTAAAAACTCTCTTACAAACCGCGCAGGCCAATCCCCAACCCCCACCACAAAAAAATTCTTAACCAAAAGAAGAAGAAAAAAAAACCTGAAGCAAAAATCCTACTTTAATACCTTCAAAGACGGAACCAAAAAACGCGAGTTTAAAGTCGCTGAAATGGAATAGTACCTTTCTATAACGTCTCCATTTTTAGGGAGACTCGGGCGAGATTTTCATCAACGGTTTCCTAACCTCGGCTCTGCCTCTGCTTCTTTCCAGTGAACACAAAGAACTTTCGCCGATGAAAGAGATTTGCATACGATAAATAAACCCACAAAGAGAGGGGACGCAATTCGACGCGTAAACAAAATCCAAGGACTTGCCGGGCTTACAATAACATGCCCAGAAAGAAAGGGGTAAACAATAATGGACCTTCACTCTGGGAAAACAGAGGTCCATTTCCCGCGCTCTCTCCAGGAAAGAGAAATCTGGCAACATTAAGCAAACAGGCGCCGAGAGATATATTATCTTATATGAAGATCAAAGACGACGGCACTTGAAATCAATTATGTCTTAAATGGATTAATTTCGATTGGAAATCTCTCTCTCTTTTTTCCACTTTCTCCACATTACACATTCAAATTATACACACACACACATTATATATATATATATATATATATATATATATATATATATATATATATATATATATATATATATATATACCGGGTGTTTCGAAATTAGAGCACCCCCCTCCACAGAACAAATGGAAAGTTATGAAGTTTTCTGCTATACCCTATCTCCAAGTACATTATCTTCAGTTTCTATCGAGCTTTTTTCATTTTACATTTCTTCTATTTTCAGACTGAGTAACGAAGTTAGATACAGCCATGGCTAACGACTCGGAGGAAATCAGATGGATTGACCGAATCCAGGCTATTACCTTCAGAGGCTAGGGATGCTGGCGCATCCTTCATTTCACGTTCCTGGATAGCTAAATACATTAAGAGATGAATCATTTGTAAAAAGAAACTCGAACAAAAATCCATATGACTGTCATTGCGAAAAGAGTGAGAATCTTAAGAGGCCTGAATTCCTTTCTCAGGAGTCAAAAGACATCATAGCTGAGGCAGTGGGTAGCCCAAAAAAGTCTTTACATAAATTGGCACTTGAACTAGAAACTAAAAGAGGAAAGAAGAGAAGTTATAGTGCTGTATATTGTGAATTGAAAAAATCTGGTACCAAGCCATTTCATGTTATCAGCAAGCCGAATATCACTCAGCAACAGAGAGAAGACCGTGCATGGTTTTGTGGATCATTTCTTAAAGATTGGGATGAAGCTGACTTTCTCCATGTTGCTGCATCAGATGAAATCTTCATTTACACAGTCAGGAAACCAAATCATAAAAATGACATCATTTGGGCTGCAAAGTTGGACGATATCAGCGATGACGTGCGCTATCGCCAAGTTGTGAATTTCCTGAATGTTTGGGAATTTTTCTGTTTCACAGCCAAACGGTTAATGTGGATCATCTAAGAAAAAGGACAGTCATGGAATGGTGAATACTTCAGAGAAACTATGCTTACTGGTGGAGTACTTCCTTTCCTCAAAGATCCTGAAAATGTGTTATCTGTTGAGGAAGTCACATTTTTACATGATAAGGCACCATGTTTCAAGGCTCTTCAGACACAGGAGCTGCTTCGAAAGAGTGGTATTGATTTCTTCTCGTCAAGTGAATTTCCAGGTAGCTCCCCTGACATTAATGTGTGTGAAAACATTGGTAGTTTCTTAAAAGATCGTGTTGAAGCACGCACAGTGAACTATGATAGTATACCAAGCCTCGACGACTTGCGAAGAGAGGTGACCGAAGTGCTCAGGGAAATGGAGTTTGAGTCTCAGCTTTTTTTTTTGTAATTTACTGAAATCATACCCCTTAAGAATGCAGGGTGTGCTACAGGCAGATAGAGACAACACAAAATATTAAATACTCAGAGAGAAACTTAAATAAATACCTGCTCTGAATTACTTTTGTTTTTGTTCATATCAATTTTAGTTTATGCTGTAGAGGGGGCCTCTAATTTCGATACACCCTGTATATACACACATGGAAAGAGCGCGGGAAATGAACAAATACATCTACCACTGTCAGATTCATACATCAAGTGATGAATTGTAGATAAACCCCCTGTGCCAAGATCTTCATTCACCGAACATAAACAGCATCAGTAGTACTACATCGGACCCCTTACGCCTTTTACTCTTGTTTTGCGCGAACATTGATACTTCCTGGATATTATGGGCTTTCATTTTCGGTACCTCTGTCTAACCATGTATCCACTCCTTCCCAGGTCTTCAGTTCTTCCTTCCCCAGACCACTTCCGAATTATACAAGTGTCAAACTCCAAACACCCAAGTCCTGTGAGTGTTTGTAACAAGTTCTAACCCCCTGAATAATTAAAGTCACGGTTTACGTTCAGCACGTAAATTTTTAACATTTTACGTTGCCTCTGGATTTTTCTGTTATTTTTCCTCAAAAATCAACTTACTATACTTCTTCCTCTGGTAATTTTTTTCCGTGTTTATGTTATTACATTGCTACGTGTAGGCACGACTTTGGCGAGGAAAATTAAAAATTTTACTTTAGTTTAAAGTACTTGTATTTGGTACATACTTGGAAATGTTAAATCATCGTCCTACTGAAATAATACATAGACTACGTCAGTCTTCAAATATATGTTTATTTCATTTTTTTTTTACTTCAACCTGTTTATTTATGTATGTATGTATATATATATATATATATATATATATATATATATATATATATATATATATATATATATATATATATATAAGTACCAGTAACTTTAATTATTCGGGGGTTAGATCTTCTAGAAACACCACGCAAGAAAGACTTGGGCGTTCGGAAGTGGTCTGGGGAAGGAAGAACGTAAGACCTGAAAGGAGTGGATACATGGTTAGATAAAGGTACCGGAAATGAAAGCCCATAATATCCAGGAAGTGTCAATGTTCGCGCAAGAAAAGAGTAAATGGCGTAAGGGGTCCGATGTACTACTGATGCGGTTTATGTTCGGTGAATGAAGATCTTGGCACAGGGGGTTCATCTACAATTCATCACTTAAGGTATGAATCTGACAGTGGCCGATGTATTTTTTTTTTAGCTTAAATTCCCATTTTTAGAGGAAACTGTTATTATTATCGTATAATGTATGAATAAATGAATGTATATAATTATTGTACATATCAGTGTATACACATGAATAAGTAAATATAAATAAAATACATTTAAAAAGAACAAAAACCTGAATTTGGAGCCAGATGGAACAGACCACTTCAATCGGAAAGGCGATATCGTCCCACAAACTGTTGAAAATCGCCCTTTGAACACAATTCATAAAACATTCACAAACAACAGACAGCTCCGTTAAGCCAGGAAGGGGCAAGTCATATTCTCCCGCTCACTGATGGAGTTGTCACTTATTTTTCTTTCTCTTTATTACTCTTTTGTTTTTATATGGCCTTAGGGTTTACTCCAAATTTCATTCAAACCGTTATATTCTAGAAACACCATCTTTTCCAAATGTTTTTTCCTGTTATTCCCAACGTCGAAAATTATCCTTTGATACAAGACGTTGTTTCAGTTGGGCATTATTATTTATAATTTTATATTTTCATTTTTTTATATTTGTGCAGCCTTACGGGGGTGACGGATTTATAACAACATTGCCCAAGTTTTTTTTTAGACCGTCGTTAGTATAAGATGCAGCAGCATAGGTTTTCTCAGTTTATATATATATATATATATATATATATATATATATATATATATATATATATATATATATATAGGAGTGAACCGTAAATGGGCAACAGGAACCCGTATTTTAAGTTAGGTTTCTTAAAGGGTTAATACTTCATTTCATTAAAAATGCAGGTCTGATTTCCACCTAAATGTTATCTGTTACTCTTCTGAGAATATTGCTATTACTTTGCTTATTTTCCAACCAACCCTCCTTTGATTTCAAATCTAGAATTAAATATAATGAATAACAACCCTGTCACTGTCCTCCATCAATGGATTACTACACAACCTTTTGAAATCACAGCCTCCGTCACTTTTACAAAGAGTTGTGTAGTTTTCAAAAAGGAATTGCTGACATTATCTCTCCCTTTATTCTTTCCTCTGTGTGTGTGTGTGTGTGTGTGTGTGTGTGTGTGTGTGAGAGAGAGAGAGAGAGAGAGAGAGAGAGAGAGAGAGAGAAAAAAAAAATTTTTTTTACTCAGCTGCCCAGAAAACTATAAAATTCATTGGGTACGTCATCGTTACAGTACGGAAATTTTCGTGAAGAGAATAAAAGTTTGTCTCCTCCATCCCCCTGTTCCATTAGAGAGAGAATTTCTCTCCTAGCCATTTCATAACTTAGAGGGACCAAATCAGCTTTAAACAAGTTAAATTATATCTTAGTTTAACCAGACCACTGAGCTGATTAACAGCTCTCCTATGGCTGCCCCGAAGGATTACATATTTTTTTAACGTGGCTGGGAACCAATTGGTTGCCTAGCAACAGGACCTACAGCTTGTTGTGGGATCCGAACCACATTATATCGAGAAATGAATTTATAATCACCAGAACTAAATTCCTCTGAATCCACGGTGAACGGGACGATTATCTCCCTCCTTATTCATTCCTATAAAGAGAAAGAGGAAAGAGACACTGAAGGAGAGAATTTCTCTCTCTCTCTCTCTCTCTCTCTCTCTTCATCTCACTCCTGTCATCTCGATCATCTCATCCTCTCTCTCTCTCTCTCTCTCTCTCTCTCTCTCTCTCTCTCTCTCTCTCCAGTTATCTCAGATGACTGAGTGCCAAATGAAGCCATGACTGAAACACGTGTCGCCTTATTAAGGTGAAGCGAATGTCGAAGGAAAAAGAAATAATAAGCCCACTTGGTCATAAAATCCTTTCAATTCCAGGAAAAAAGCGCGATTCATCATATGGAAATTTCTATTCAAAGTTGGTATCTGGAATTCGACTCCACAAAGAGATACGAATCGCGATTCTGGAGTGATGGCAAATAACCAGGGAGGAGTTTTACGAAAATGAAAATGGTAAGTTTTCTGATAAGACCAAAAGGAAACTATAGATTATTCGCGGTTTACCGGCATAAATTTGTGGATTTACGTATGAATGTATGCATGTACTTTATAAGTTACAAATATAAATACTTATTTCGCTGTGTGTAATGTATGTGTAGTTATATTAACCTACAAATATCGTTCAATGTACAATTCGTGCTACTTTGTGAGCATACTGTAAGGGAAATATACTATATGACTAATTTATCATATTACCATAACATTTTACATACGAACATAAAGATACAAATGTCGTTCAATATCACCAAAACATTTTACATAGGTACAGACAAAGTAGTTTTATGTTTGTACATAAAATGTTTCGGTGATATGATAAAGAATTCAATTAGATACATATTCATATAATAGAATATATATAGTATATATATGTATATATATATATATTATATTATATATATATATATAATATATATGATATATATATAATAAATATATTATATATATATATCTATATATAAATTCCTATTTATATAAAATAACCAGTTATTTGAATTCTTTATCATACCACCGAAACATTTTACATACAAACATAGAGCGACATTTATATTTAATTATTGGCATATCTCTGCAATACCCGCAGAATATATTCCTTGTCCTTTTGCTTTCTTTGAAGTTTTTGATGGTATGGTTCTTGGCTCATATATCTCGGATATATTTTTAAATAAATAAATAAATATATACATATATATTATATATATATATATATATAAGTATATATATTATATATATATATATATATATATGTCTGTGTGTGTGTATGTATCAATACATATACGTACAGTCTACTTAGTCATCAATTTATCTATATTGTTAGCCTGTGTAAACAGTTGACAGATATATTGATGGCTAAACAGACAATATAGTACACACACACACACACATACACAGACACACTCACACACACACACACACACACACACACACACATATATATATATATATATATATATATATATATATATTATATATATATATATGTGTGTGTGTGTGTGTGTGTGTACGTGAGTATGTACGTACCCGTACGTACGTACGTATATATACATATATATATATATATATATATATATATATATATATAATATATATATATATATATATACATATATATATATATATATATATATATATATATATATATATATTTATATATATCATATATATATTATATATATATTATATATATATATATATATATATACAGTGGTGTCCCCCCTCCCCCGATGAATAGTTAGAACCCGCGAGTGGTTTTCCGGAACCCCTAATAAAAAATGCTAAAAAACAGCCTATTTTGTTAGTTAAAACTCAAGAAAAACCCCACTAAAAAATTTTTCCTACATGGTTTTTTTAATAGTCTTATCACAAAAAGTGCATTTTATGATGAAATTCATAAAAAAAAAACCAGGGATTTGTGATATTTATCATATATAAGACAAGAAGCATACCATCAAAAACTTCGAAGAAGGCAAAGGGAAAAAGAATATATTCTGTGGGTATTGCAGAGATATGCGAATAATGAAATATTCTGTCTGTCACGAAGCTCTGATATTCTCCGGTATTTACATCTTTTACCTACGATATGGCCTCAAACAAATTTAATTTCGGGACGAGGACATTCTATTTACACAGTTATACAAACACGACCGGGATACGTACGACTTTTACAATTCTGGAGTGGTAAAAACATATTTCGGATCCAAATTGACATCGCCTGGAGCTTGTTCAAGGAATATCTTATACACATTTCACTTTTAAAAAGCCGTGGAGAGATCACAGCTGTAATAAAAATGGGAATTATGAGAGTAAATTCCTCCCGTTCTCTCAGGAGTGAACGGAAATGCGACATTCTCATCATGCAAGGTGTAAAATCTTTTTGGCGGCTTGGATATGCCTTTGAAACCCTCTTATTGAACTATATACTATACCCATTTATATGTTACATCACGTTTTCTTCAGATATATCAAGTACAGAAAGGTTCACGCAAACTAAGAACGGACCGACTTACGCTTGTCATGGCCGTAACATGACAAGCAAGTGATGAAATACCATTTCTAATGATTCGGTGGGCTTTATTCCAATCGCCAACGCAGAGAGTAGTTTAAATGTATGCCTGTGCTCGTAATGATAACTGTGGCGAAAGCTAATATGCAAGCGATGGCTGGCTTGCTGGTGGGCTTGTGCCAGCACGAAAATGGCCCTTGCCCAAAGGCAGCCCGAAGGTGAGGTAAAGTGTTGAAGTAAATAGGAGGCCTGAGATAGACCTCAGATTGAACAGAGACGATGAAATTTAAGTTTTTAAAAATGACGACACTTGTTTAAATGTCACATTTATCAGTGGGTTGAACGTCAAATCATAGCAGCCCGCTTATAATTATCCGCATCTGCAGCCTAGTTTCGTGAGCTACTACAGTCATTGCGGAAATTCAATGTTTTTTTTTTTTTTAATTTATAAGCGTGCTATGATTTGACGTTCAACCCACTGATAAATGTGACTTATAAGCGTAAATATACAATTATCCAATAGACACTCTATAACACCTGCTCCGAAGAATAACTAATGCTCGTCGTAAAAGCTACGCTCTAATACCATTCGCTTAAGTTGGAGGACATGTCTTGCTGCCTAGATTAAAATTTTTAGGACAAGTACTTTATTTTTTTACAAAAGAAAACCAAGTAACTTCTAACGCTAAATGGCCGGAAATTCATAAATTCTAAGAAAATTACAGATAAGGATCGTCCTATTATAAACCAGAAGAAAGGCATTACTGAAATATTTTATGACAATAATCAAAATCATGAACTCACTACATACCTTTAAATCACAGGTAATCAAAGAATCCCTTCAGAGACGACAGCGGCCGTAAAAACTGACTGCAGGTACCCAAGTGTTGTAACATCGTTTTTTACTATCTAAATGATTAGTCACATGTGGAGATTGCCAAACAATTACTCATTCATCTTCGTGTGTTTTAACGTTTATTTTATTCTTTCTCCGAAATATTACCAATAACAATATTTTTTTCACAAACATTTTAATTTTCAAGCGTAAAAAAATACATGCAAGGAATTTTTGAATTTTTTTTACTCTAGGTATATCTCCAAACGTAGATCAGCAGTTAAACACTTCTCTATTCTGTCAGTTCATCGCATGGTAAAAAAAAGTCACAAATAACTTTACAGCTTATATTCAAAATCAACTTAATACACTGAAGAAGAAAATCACAAATTAAAGTGAAACGAATACAACAGGAAAATATGAAAACTTCATGTTGTTCTCAAAGTCCTTTCAATTACTTCCAGTTTAAACGCTCCAAAGAAATACTAACTCATATTTGCTTGACGATTGCGAAATTGACAAACTTTCCTTATGAATCTCTCTTTTTCTCTTCCTTACTGGCCTACAAAATCTGCAGACCTGCTTCTGTTAAAAGTTTGGGTTGACACTCTCTTTTTCCTTCAAAAGTGTCAATTCAAAGCAACGACCTTGACACGCCATCTTTACTGATTCCATACGTTAACGATAACAAACTCTTTAAAAGATTTGGGACAGTCGGGTGTCATGACAGTTTGTAATTATCCTAGTACGATACGACAGGAAAGTTTCTGGCAAGACCTCGCCCAGAGCTGATTGCACTTCAGGGGATTATCGTACTCCTTGTAGTGATTGTTCTGATATTTACAAAGGGGAATCAGGAGAGATAAGGGTCAGATTGAACGCAAGAGCTCAAATAGAAATGACGATTCAAGTAATGCTTTATTCATCCATACACAAAACTGAAATAAATTTGAAATGTTGTACAGAAAAAATCGTCTTCAGGAACGTAGCATTAAAGAATCTGCTGCAATTAAATGAACCCTTACTATGAATCTGGGTGAGTGTTGTTACAAACGTGACATTCTCATTCCTACTCTTGTACAAAGTATCGTTAAAAGATAATGGTAAGTCTGATGTAAATTGGGTGACCTTTCGGCCGTTGATATTTATTTATAGTTTTTTTTTCTTCTGCATTCCTATATTTAATTTCACCATACGAGAAAATCGGAGTATTTTATTCATACTTTCTAACAATTGCAGTGTAACTCACCCTTACTTTGTGGAAGTTTCTCCCCGATTTAGCTATTAAGTTTGAATGAAGCGATGACCTATGCACCGAGGGCGTCCACTTCTGGGGGAAGCGTCTCAATGCTGATAGATATTAAAAAGTCCTTCTGGGTGTCTCTGCGAGGCTCACAGGGCAGGGCTGAGCCCCTGTTTCTTTGGCCGACAGCTTGTGGGGGACAGGTCCCAATGCCTAAGACAGGTGGCCAGTGCGCCTCTAGGCCCACTGTTAAACACCCCAGCCAGAGAGCTGGTACCTATTTTCCAACTCACCATCGAGTTTTCAGACCGCTAGGTTGGCAGGCCACCGGGTTTGTGCAATGGCGGAGGACTGAACCCCGGTCCTCTCGAGTGGTAGGAGAGAGCCTTATATATATATATATATATATATATATATATATATATATATATATATATATATATATATATATATATATATGTAGTGTATGTATACATGTACGTAGGTATGTATGAATATATATGTGGGTGTGTGCAATTATAATTTACACAATGCCCTCTTAACTTCTCGATTCTTCGAGCTTTTTTTTTGGATACTCTTCAAAAACGCGCGAAGAATTGTAGAGATTAAGAGGCTATTGTGCCTATTACAATTACATATGTATCTAGTAAAAAGTGACCAGCAGATTCTACAAACACACACATACATACATGATATATATATATATATATATATATATATATATATATATATATATATATATATATATATATATATATATATATATCATGTATGTGTGTGTGTGTTTGTAGAATCTGCTGGTCACTTTTTGTTTACTAGATACATATGTAACTGTTATATATAGTATATATTATAATATTCAATATATCTATATATATATATATATCTTATATCTATAGTTATATATTATTAAATACTTATATCTAACATCAAAGAAAAATAATCGAGCCCTGCAAAAGAGGATAACCGGCCACCCACCTTGACAGAAAAGGTCCAGAGGAAAAGCATCCTCTTAGGCCAGAAAGAAGGGGGGGGGGTGGGGGGGGGGGGTGTGAAAAGCTGCATTCGAATCACACTACTTTCATAAAAAGCAAAGGAAAAAGATGTGGCTCCACATCAAACGCACTTCACAGAAATGAAAAAAAAAGGGGGCAAACCCAAGATAGGCCACATCAAAGAAAAGATCCTCCTGGTCACAAACCATTTCAGATCCGCACCAGCAAGGCGAGAAAGAAAGAGCGAGTGGAAAAAAAATCGGATTTAAGCTTGAAAAAGACTGCGGAATCAAACTCTTCAGGAAAGTGATGATGTCTTCCCACATAAAAGTGAAAAAGGGAAGCGGAATCTCAAGTGATGAGGGAGAGTATTGGGTTCAACTGCACACTTAATTCGCCGAAGATTGTGCTCTTCATCTTTTGAAATAATTATATATATTATAAGAAGTTTTACACATATATTTCTGTGGATCTTTCATAAATTTTGTAAACTGGCAAACTGGCAGTATTAAATCATAATAAAAATAATGAGCTTTTATCAAAATTTGTTACAACCCACTCCAATGATTATTAGCCCCCGTCTTCTGAGCGTTAACCCTGCCTTATGACTTCATAAAAAAATTACCAAAATAACGGCTGCGATTCAGCAACATCTGGAGAAGAAAGACGAGGCGTTGTTTCACATACCATGGCTGAATTATTCTGTTTCTAAGACGCATTTTCATTCCACTTGGGTATAAAAAAATACAATAAATATATAGATCCGTGTTCAGCCTTCGAAGTTTCTAATTTCGTAGAGAAATACACAATCCCTCAAAGCGTCAATGAAGATTCTGATATATTTTTCAAAGAGCTCGTTTTTCACCCATGCTCTTAATCCACATGTAAGTGAATCTGTAACTTCTATATCGACTGACAAAAAGCTAACGAGCGCCATTCAACTGCCTTAACGAATCTCACAGGAATCCTACTATTCTTCCACCTTTGTTGTTCCTATGAAAAAGTTTGGAGAGAGAAAGAGAGAGAATTAGTTCATAACTCTCACTACATTTTTCCCAGCTTACTTGTGATTCAGATACTCAAAGTTGTTTTTCCTCTCGGCACTTTTACCCAAGACTGGTGACGTTGTGAAAACCCTAGTCTGGTGGAAGCTAATTTACTCGAATGCAAAAAGACTCAGATAAAACAACGTGGTCGCGAGCACTGGAGTAACTTTAAAGAAGCGAGAATGCCATCAAGTTCTTTGTTCGTCTGACCGCATAATAATAATAATAATACTCAGTTTTAGTTTTTCACAATTCTTCTGTTCCATCATCAGTTTCATAACTACGGTAATAAATGCGGTGTCCGTCTGAATTATTCTATGTTGAACTTCATAAAATATTTTGAAAACAAAGACAAATACAACGCGAATATTAACATTTAAGACGACATAGTTCGCCTACCGTTCCTCTATATAACTAATCAAATAATATACTTTACAAATTAATATAAACTTTAAAAAATCAATCAAAATAACAATGATTACACACACACACACACACACACACACACACACGCACATATATGAAATCACTTGACAGTCAACCGAGCTATACCAAAAGAAAAGGCTACAATCTTTTTCTTTTTTTCTTTTTTAAACAAACTGGTTATGTACAAATCTGCGACAAGCATCGTATTAAACGTCTCCGGAAATTAAAAGAATTCACTACATGAGGATTTGCCTTCCCAAGGCAAATCCTCACATGTCATCCAGCCAAGTAATAGAGAGAACATCACCTACTCCGAAACCGAGGGTTAATCGTCACTAAGCACACGCGAAAAGTACTTTCGAATCAGCGCATAATGTCACCGTGAAGCAAATCCTCGAATGACAGTCACCTCAGCAGCGCCAGTCGAAGCCATCATGACAGAGAGAGATGCAGCCTCCCATCTCAAGCGTTTCGCAAGAAGGAGAAATGCAAACCAAATCCGAAAGTCCTCTCTGGGCATCTTGATGCATTCGCAGCAGCAAACGTCAATGTTCGTGGCCATGGCAACCACCTTTGAGTTGGACGAACGCTCGTTAGAGCTGCAAAATTCGACAGGTATTTTCCCCGGATCTCTCTCCGTCCTTCCGACTGCGTGTATCATGCAACGGTAAACAAATAAATCTCTTACATACCACCGACTGCACTCACTGTGGATAATCACTCTTACCTGAAATAAGAGGAAACTCGTATTATGCATTCTGTAACAATGAACAAGTTAATATAGTACATGTAAAATTTTCAGGCAAATTCAGCTTTCTATACAGCTACCGTCAACATGACGGTAATATAAGAGAAAGTGGAGAAGGTCCCAGTCACAGGGGGCCAAAATACTGTCCCGAAGTACAGACCAAGCTACCTTCATTCTGCATACTTTATATAGATGGCTGCGATGATAAAGCCTAGCCGAGGGTTAGACGACGGCCAGCTTGAACGTCAAGCATATTTCCCATACGTTATCTCCATGACAAAAAAAAAAAAAAAAAAAAAAAAAATAAAACATACGTCTTATTCACATTCCGGTAAATGTGCATGTGTGTGTAAACTACGACTAAAGACTGTATAAGGATTAATTGAAAATGCAGTCTGAATAATTTTATCCACTACTATAAAAACACCGTATAAGAATCAAATAAAAACATGCTGTTATTAGTTCATCATATAATTTTAATTTTAACTCACCATTACACCGGTCAGCCTCAAAGCATAGAGATCTACGGTTATCAAAGGTTAGCTGACTGAAGCAGTACAGGTTCATTCATCCTAGGAATAAATAAGTAAAGTAACAAGAACAGAAAAGACTTAGAATAACGAGCAATCTACCTGACACAAAGAATAAGAGTTGAAAGAAGTAGTTCCATGACGGCAACAATTACTCTTTTATAATAAATAAATGTTCCGTAGTTTATATCTGATGTAAATAATACATTTTTCTATAAAATCGGTTGTTAAGTAAGTCTACCAGCTCACGATTCCCAACAGACGTTATCATTTATAAATTCTGACGCTCTGGAAGGACCACCATACAAAATGGCAAGGTCTGGCAAGTATAATGCTGGCCTACATTCCGACGCACAGTCGATTCTCTCTTAAATATTTACAGTCTTCACAAAGTTCGAGAGGTCAATGCTACTTGAGTAATCTCATTTCAACCTTAAGAACATTCTGACGTACACTGGCGATTTTATCTCAAATTTTGCGAAGGTTTCACAAAACATGAGAGCGCCATTCCACTTGCTTTTTCACAAACACACACAAATCGGACTAAGGAGTAATCTGTCAGTAAACAGAAACTGGACCGTTTGATGAACTGGTGAACAATGACTGGAATAAGGACAACGACACAGACAATCCTTATTCCAGTCAAATTACCCTTTCAGATGACGTCCTACTGAAGGTACAAAGTGCAGCAACATAATCATACCAACTGTTCATAAAAATATTACGGGGTTCTTTAATACCTGCCTTTTCCTTCCGGCACTCGGGTTCTGCTTTCATAAAGGGAGGATTGTTTCATGTCAACGAGGCAAGCACATACAGATATTTCTTTGTTGTGGAAAACTGAGATTTGACCTCGGTCAACCACGCCCCTTCCTCGATAACATAAAAAAGTAAAAAAGGCGAAGCTAGAGGAATGAATTCGAGTTATTGTTCTCGAGATCATTTTGTAGTGTATTTTTCATCTTCTGGGAGAGTTTAATTTCCTGTCACGCATTCATTTTTAAAAAAAAAAAAAAAAAAAAAAAAGGGGGGGGGGGGGGACTTCTGTCAAAAGTAAAAACGTTCATCAAAAGGAGGTCGGCTTTCAGCCATTTACGAGAACAGAGCATAAAACCGCAATCTGATGTGATGTCAGGGATGGAAAAACGAGCAGTTGCTTTTTCATTGTCGCCACAAAAGATATCGCAAACCTTTGCAAGGCTCCATCAAGTTTTTGCTTTCCGTCCATTTTCATTTCACGTATGGAAAATTCACGTCAAAATCCATCTCAATTAACTCTCGCTCGGGTATTCTTAACGCGCTCTGGTCTTTTTATCAACGCATTTGCCAAGCTTTAATCAGGAAAATGATTGAGATTCTCATATTTTCAACCCCGTTATCACACAGATAAAATAACTCCAGACTAAAAGTAATTAACGCTAATTGGAAATTGAAAAGGCCTTTTTCCTCCGAGGACTAAGCCACGAGGATTATACCTCCGACAATCGTATTCGTTCCTGAAGCGATATCAGGAGCGTTTGGCCGACTAATAAAACCAATTACCTTCAGCTGGGCGTACCTGGTCACGTTTGATGACTCTCTGCTCATTCCTTCCAAGGAAAATAAGGAAAAACTGCCGGCAGACATGAATTTTGAGAGAATGTCATGAACTCGTAGGGAACGAATCATGAGCGTTTCAGGGGCAGAGCTTCGGTTCAGAAGGCTGCCTGATCTTAACCAGGCAGAGTTGGAACGGATTAAAGAACTCCCGATTCTTGAATTGAAACGAATTACATTCTTACATTAGAGATGATTAAAAGCCTCGTCCTAAACTTTAATAGATTAAAGGACAACGTATTCCTAAACTGAAATTGAATAAATGACAGCGCATTCCTAAAGTCACGTTTATTAAGGATAAGGTATTCTTACATTAATATAGACTAAAGGACAAAGGTTCTTAAACTGGAGCGAATTATAGAACATATTCTTAAATCATAACATATTAAAGAACAACACATACTTAAATTTCAGGGAATCACAGGTTGCGTTCTGACAATTTCCAAACTCGAATAGAAAGTAAAGGAGTTACAAACATGTGAAACTGTAACAAACCTTACATGAGTCACTGCAATGTTCAGCTAATGAAAAAACTTACGGGCAGTATCAATTATTAATATTCTGGTAACTAAAGAAAACATAAATTCTGATTTATTTAATGAATAAAACACAAGTACAGATCAAAATCACTGAAACTGTTTCAAGCAATAAAAAATCTGAAGTATTCTTTATATAAACATAAATAACTAAAAGTTAACATAGGACATACAAGCAAATATAAAATTTGAAAATTATTCTAGAGATGTCATGTGGTATTGTGCAACTTTTTGAGAGCTTCAGGATGGATGTCTTCATGCATGCGCCCTAAAAGGGATACCTGGTCCTAATGGCTTGGGCAACATAGTTCACGAGATGACGGTGACGTGCAAGCACGTGGTCCAGTTTGCTCTAATTTCGGAATATCACCGAAAGAGAATTGTAACGGATAAACAATTCGGTACCTATGAGACTCGAACTTTCAATACACCATTTTTTTTTTCAGTTGACGTTGGTATCCATTTGGATATAAAGAGAGGTATATAAGTTGATACCGAATCTGTCGTATATATTCGTGTCGAGTGTAGGTGTTTGCACTTGGCGTCGGCATTAACTTACCACCAACATGACAGCAGATTCATACATTTGAAACCCACAGCTAATTATGAAATTTTATCTCATCACCATGACATTTTGTTATTGACAAGAATTAGGCTAAAAATGTCTTTTGATATCCAATTCGCTCTACTTTGGGGATATCACCGAAGGAGAACTGTAATTGAATGCCTGACACAATGTATCGATAGCTGTTCCAAATATACCAATCAGCTGTCATGATGGGGTTGGGTTGATGCTAACACTAAGTACAAATACTCACTCTCTACAATGATATGTGCGTCTGAATGGTTACAGACATCGACTGAACGTAACAATCTTTATCAGTTAGAATTCCCCCTTTGGTGATATTCCCAAAGTAGAGCTAAACTGATATTAAAAGACATTTGTAGCCTAATTCTTGTCACTAACAAAATGTCATGGTGAGCAGATAAAAATTCAGAAATTATCTACATGTTTCAAACATACCAATCAGATGTCATGAAGGGGTGGGCTGATGTTAACGCCAAGTATAAATATCTGCATTCGACGGAAACATGACAGCCAAATGGTTACCGACGTCTACTGGAAGTCGTAGGTACATATTTTCGGACGTTTAAGTCTCCCAGGTACAGATTTATTTATCAATTATAATTCCCCTCTGGTGACATTCACGAAGTTGAGCGCATTCGATATCAAACGATATTTGTAGCTTAATGCTTGTGAAAAACAAAATGTCACAGTAATGTGACAGAAATTCATAAACATTGGTAAACTAAAAATTATACAGGGCAAAACGAAGCATACCGATTTTAAAAATCTGAAACATGGGTGTGCAGATAAACACTGACTTTTACAAAGGCTGCCTGTGAACAAACATAATACTTACAAACATTTGACTGGGATATTGTATACAACTGCACAGAAATAATGCAGGCCATTCTTGCTGAGCTTCCTTTCATAAGTGTATTCTTCTATCACTTCCCTTGGCAGTGTTGCTGAAGGTGTCAAAGAGAGGGGTCATAACTTTAGTGATGTTGGGAAGGAACCTGTGATAGTCATTTACCATTGCCATTGATTCTTCGAGTTTTTTTATGCATTTCATGGTTGGATGTTTCCTGACTGTTGACACCTTAGAAGATGGAGGATGTATGCGGTATATGGAAACGTGTTAGCCTGGGAACTAGATGGAGGGGGCACCAGTATTGCATCTGATGGGACAAATATTTAGGTCACTATCCTGAATAAGGGATAGGACGGCCCAGACGTGCTGTTAGTGTTCTTGGTTACTGGAGAATATGGGTATGTCACCAACGCAGCAGGCACAGTAGGGGAAGCCCCCCAGGATGTTATCCATCTGCCTCCGTAATGTAGCTCTTGAATTCCAGAGACTGAAAGTCAAGTAATTGAAGGTCTAAGTTCCAATCAGTGTGATGATTGACATTCTCAGGAAATCTTTTTAACGGTTGTCCAGGAATTTGGACGTTTCCTATCATTGGGTCGAAAAAAAAGTTAAGTATATAGGAACCAATTGGTTACCTAGCAACGGGACCTACAGCTTATTGTGGGAACCAAACCACATTATATCGAGAAATGAATTTCTATCACCAGAAATAATAACTCCGGTTCTACGTTGGCCGACCCCAGAATCGAACTTGGGACTACCGGATTGGGAGCCGAGCGCGAAATCCACTCGTCCAACGAGGAACTATCACTGGGTCGAACTTGGAGAAGGTTCTTACCCCAAGGAGGGTGGATGTGATGCCTCTCAAGTTGGGGAGCTTTAATCAGCTGAAGCCGCTGCGGAAGTAACATGACCCAGCATGTTTCTTGCCCATGTGGAGTGGTGAGGCCTAGGTTTCTGGAGGCCTTCTGGCAAAGGCACATCCATTCCATCTCAATGAAGGCCTTTTCAGTGACGAGTAATTTCTCTCGTGGCAGGCAGCAGAACTTGGTGTGGACTGGAAGGCCAGCTTTTTTGATATAATAAAAGATGCCCATGTTTGACTGGTAAGCTAGGAGTCTGATGAAGTTCTGGCTTTAAGATCTCAGGAAACCCAACCAGGAAGGGGTTTAGGTCAGTTCTCCGCAAAAATGAGATGGAGAGTTGTGCTGTTTGGAAAACAAATATACCCATAAGGCAGGCAATTGTTGATAACATCTACGAGGAGCCTGTAGTCCTAGAGGAAGGTGGTGTTTTTGGCCTGTGTCTGCTAGAAACCTCTTCCTAGAGGCGCCGTCAGTGACGTAAAATCTGGCAGAATGAGTGTTAGAGTTGTCCTGCCAACAACATTACATCTATTGGTAGCCACCCTGGTTGTTTTTCCTCCAACTGCAGCAAGTAATATAGATGAGATGAGAAGTCCCAAACTTTTGAAGGTCACATAGCGTCCCAAAGATCGGGCCACGGTACCTTTATTCTGCATACTTACTGAGGGCAGCGGTGAGAAAGGCTGGCCCGTGTTATAGATAACAACGGGCTAATAATGGATGACAGAGATCGCAAAATATTAAGGGAAACAAAAAAAATGGAAAAATGAAAAGCCGAAAGGAAAATATGAAAGACATTAACATCAAAACCTTATCTCTCAAAGCACGTACAATCGACGACGAAGATTGGGAATCTGGGAAAACTAAACCCGACCAAATTAAAACCTAGATTCTCAAAAATGTAGTTCCAAACCACCAGGCAAATTAAAAAAACAAAATCTCCAAAGTCGGATGTCATTCTAAAGAAAATAGATCTTACTAGTAATGGTCAATATATTAAAATGAGAGAAATGTAAGATTAATTTCTCGACGCAATCGCGCTTACTAATCTTTCAAAACACTCCATTAAAATTGGAAATCATTGCGATGAACCAATACCCAATATTCAGCTCTAAATTCATGTGTATCAATCGCAATTTTGTATATTACAGCATGAACTAAAGAAGACTGAAAAAAAGTTCATCACCTTCAATAGTTTTTGGTGTACAAATGGAAACAAAATAAACAAATCCTACTAACCGACTCTGAAGTTGGTCTTTTTTTCTAAGAAGACCTAAACGGCTTAAGTAAGCACATCTGTCAGTTTAGTTTACTGCCATAAATTAGGACAATGTTAGAAACACTCACTGCTTTAGTAGCATGGAAATCCATAATTCGGTTTAATAGTTGTTTACGAAAAACACTGTCATGTCCTCTGGAATGCATAGTAAGCTGTGTCAGTAGATCCATTCACCAGTTATTGTTAGTGACCTACTGCCTACCGGCGGATGGGCGGAGCCTCATGACGTCATATTATGTTTACGCCATGAATGGTTTTAGAATCCTTTTCCATGTCATGGCCTCTGGAATGCATAGTAGGCTTCAACGAATTCGAGAATGGCCAGCAGGATATGGAATTTGTGCCACAGCTTGCCACTTTGTTACAAGCGAGACTCGTGGCAAGAGCGAGAAAACCCGTTAATATATAATTATTTCTATATTGGGTAATGTTACTTGGCAACACTCATCTCTTGCTGCAGCAAATAAAAGGCTATAGAGTCGAAACCTGAGGGAAAAGAAACCGGATTGCCTTTTTGTATTCCCGCCCTGAATAGCTGTAGCTCTAACAAATGAGATATAGACTGGTCTGTTATGTGGATGAATTACATACAATGAATTATCTGTAAATTAGAAACAATATGAATATCAAGAAAATGGAAGAGTCCCAACAGCTGCCGTGGAAGTTGTAATGAAACTTCTACAGGGTGGAGCCTCATGACGTCATAGGTTAACGTCACTATTGCGTTCAGAAACCTTACCAGCTATTTTGATGGCTCTGCCATAGGAAACTTATTTTTACCCTGATAAGTAGCAGAACTTTTGGACTTAGGTACAAAATAGTAATTGCAAAAATTAAATAGGGTTTTAAAATATACACTTGCCAACTTTCACCTGTACCCGATGCTTTGACAAAAAGTTATTGCCGAAAAACAGCGTTTCCATCGCCTCTGAATCCCTTAGTAGGTAATCCCTCTTTCATATGAGTTTATTACTCGGAACTTATAAAACAGCTTCCCACTATAACAATGGAACCCCATATATATATATATATATATATATATATATATATATATATATATATATATATATATACATATATATATATATTATGTATATATGTATATATATACATATATATATATATATATATATATATATATATATATATATATATATATATATATATATATATATAGTATATATATATATATATATATATACATATGTATTAAGCTGCTTCAAATGTCCTTTTATATATATTTTATTTATATATATATATATATATATATATATATATATATATATTATATATATATGATATATATAACATATCATGGGTTCCATTTTCGTAGTGGGAAGCAGTTGATAAGATCCTAGTAGTAAGATTTATAATAAAGAGGATTACTTAAGATTTGCTTACTTTGTGTTCACATTTATACCCCAAAATATTAAAGTTGTTGAACCTTTTGTTTTCGGCACAGACACAGATATAGAGATTAAACTATATATATATTATATATATGTGTGTGCGTTTGAGTGTGTGTTTTGGGTTTGTGATTTGAATCTGGAAAAGCAAGCAAAAAATAGGATCGTCACTTCCATCAACTGCTGAATGTAGAATGAAGCTCATGAACACACACACACACACACACACACACACACACACACACACACAACCGTGAGAGAGAGAGAGAGAGAGAGAGAGAGAGAGAGAGAGAGAGAGAGAGAGAGAGGTATTTGAATGGCGGTTGACACTCTAGCCTTAGGGTTTTGAATTATACGATAGTGTACATTTTGCCATGGCCCTTATCATTCAATGTTGTTATTCTGGCTTTCTTTCTACAGCCTGCCCCAACCCACAATGTTCGACCAACAACCACATAGTACATAATTCACGACTTAGATCAACATAATCACACACCAATTTATAGGAAACGCAACCATAACGCTCCTTCTATCTTCTTACTTAAGAGCTCGAACGCACGTTATTCGGTTGAGTCGAGCAATTTAAGAGTCAGAGAAAGACACAGGGGAGACACAGAGGAATTCGGCGAGAGAAATCTATTGTGTCCTTCGAATTCGCACGCTGGGGCTCTCGGCCACATTCCCAACATTTAGCTGGGAGTTCCACCAGCAACGGCAAAAGAAATTCTGAAATCGCAACGGCCAGCGAATAATGGTTCACATCGAGCAACCCATTTCATTTCCTCCATATCAGGTCATAAACCTTGGAGGATTTCCTAGTACTAACCCCAGTTTCCATTCGCATCTTCCATTGACTGCATGTCATCACTCCTGGCCCATTAAATTCCCCTTCCGGTCCAGTTTTTAATTATTAACTATACATAACACTGATTGAAATGACTCATTTGCTTTCAACCTGGT
>NC_087212.1:71058346-71105846 GCF_015104395.2 Macrobrachium nipponense | reverse complement strand
CAAATGACAGAAGCATTTTACTTTGCATTCAAAAAGATATTTACCATCCATATGGTACACTCACCATCACGACGAGGAACTTTATTAGTTGGGTTGCAAGGCTAAGAAAGTTTAACACGTATAGAGGTAAACATGAAGAAATACCAAAATGCCCACGTCTCGCTTTAGCTAAAATCAGTCCGGCCACAGACTATTACAACTAGTAGAATAAGCCCAGTAAAAGTGCAAGTCTACCCGCCTATGTTAAGCAAAAGGAACCAATTCCTGAAAATTCTATCCTCTAGTTAGTTTATGTAAAATATTCAATCAAAATTTACTAAGTACTTCAGTAATTCTGACTATATGACATGAAGTCTTTCTGTTCTGGAAATTCTTCCATGTTAGACGGAAAGGTTTAAAAAAAAATGCTAAGCAGCCTAATATAACTAAGATTCCCTAGGTCCTATACAACTTCTTTGTTGCACTGAAAAACCAATGAGAACTTTATCTTATTTTTTGTGACCTTCTGATTGTTGTTTAATTACATAAGCAATTGGTAACAGTCTGCACCTGGAAAAAACAAAGCATTTTTTACATCCAGAAAACGACTTCTGTTACGAAAATATCTTATCCACTGTTGTAACCAATTCACCAGTGCCGTTCAGAAACATTTATTTTTTCTTTTACACCCAGGTGTCATTCAATGAAATGTTATGAAATAAATGATAGCGTCTGAAAAATAAAAAAAATAAATCCTTGTTTTCTCTGCTAAATGATACCTTCGGGATCTAGACGTCCGAAACCAAGGCTTAATATGCCTTCACCCTCATGGAAAAAGTTTACTGAAAATAGCAAACTATTTTATTTCAGCTGACGGTAAATATCGGTAGCCGATATTATTGAAACTTCTTTCTTGCCGATACATTTGAGCTGCAACCTCTGGTGAATGGTGAGCAGCACGCTCTTACGCAAATCACGACTTGCTTTAATGATATCGGCTGTGGATATTTACCGTCACCCCCGAAAATTGACTATAATACACTTTTCACTCGTATATAAAGAAGCAGGTATTCTCGATCTGATTATTACCAGGAATCAGAATCGTAATCTACTCTCCACATGAACTAATACGAAATTGTCAAACTGGCGAAAACTTGAGAAACAATTTGCAATGGTCGCCGAGGCTATTATAAAATCTTTTGGTTAGTTTTTTTTTTCCGGTGGCATTAATCGACGACTTCCAGAGCACACGGAATCAGGGTTAATGTGTATTTTCTATACTTTCTGGCTAATAGTAGTTCCTTAATCAAGAAATAACAAGCTTAATCTAAAATGAATCTTGCCTGCCGCCCATCAAAGGTCTGCGCCTCGTGTCCAGCAATATTTATCTTAGTAAAGATTATCTTCAGCTCTCTGGTACTTCAAATACGATATTGCCCTGACTTTTGTTTATATCTAATTCCACTACCTGAAGTGAGTTTAAGAGATAAAAATGCTACGCCATAAAGTATTGATCACGCCAGTCTTCCTTCAGCCCGTACTGTTTTCCTTTTCTGAAGATAATCTTGAAGCTACCCTCATTAAAGTTCCTGCACGACACATATTAGTGGGACTACCTAAGCCTTGCCAAGTCATGACTTTATCCTTCAGTATGGTCTTACCTCGCATTTCTTCATTTTGCGTTTAGCCAATTTTCTTGAACACAAGTAAGGATGCCCTCATATAAGCACATACACAGAAATATCTATTTATATAAAGCTATACTCTGATAACACTGCTCTCCTTTTGAACTTGACTTCTCGTTTTACGGCAGGCGTCATGTCCTATGGACGTATTTACAGTTGGTTCATCTGTGCTTTACTAGACAAAAACCATTATAATTTTCTTTCTTGTAAATACTTTAATATTCGACATGATTCTCTCACTTCACAGCATAGCATAATTAGGAGGTCTTTCAACAGTCAGCTAAAACTTGCAACTAAAAATAATAACTTATCTCTTTCATGTAAACACCCTGATGAAATAACTGCCTCCTCTTAATGCTGACAATCTCATTTTCTCCAAGAGTAGACAGATCCCGCTGCAACCAGACCATTAACAATAACAGGTCATTTCAGGTCTGATTTACGGTCTGATCTACAGTATATAGGCCAAATATTTTAGCCTTTGCATCGACGACAGAGAGAGACATGTAAAAAATGTGCCGAAGTTTCTTCGGCGCAATCGAGTTTTCTGTACAGCGTATAATGCCGTGTGAAACTCTTGATGTGCTTCAGTATGAAACTCTCAACCACAAATGGACAACGTTCAGCTGCTCCCCAGATCCAGTCAAGTGAAGATGCTTCGGCGGCTAGCACCTCAGACGCACGATTCATGGCTAAACTTAAATTTAAATGAAATAAAAAAAATACCGAGGCTAGAGGGCTGCAATTTAGTATGTTTGATGAACGGAGGGTGGACGATCAACATACCAATTTGCAGTCGTGTAGCCTCAGAAGTTTTTAAGATCTAAGGGCGGGCAGACGGAAGCAGCCAAACCACAACAGTTTTCTTTAGCAGAAAACTAAAAAGTATAAATTAGTTTGGAACTGAACGCTCGTAAAACTAAAAATTGTAACTGGCCTTTATGGTTGGAATTATTATAAGTGTGAAATGGGAACTTAAAAAATGTGTGAGTTAGCATATAACTGGTTATAAATGAAAGATAGAGAGACTTGTATACAGAAGTTAACTGATACATAGAAAAAATAAGTTACAGCAATAAAACCTCTACACAGCGCATATAAAAACATTTAAAACACACACAGAAAGAAAGAGAACGAGACAGAGCGAGAAATAAAGTTCTCGGCTAACAAATAAAACTAGTAATAGAGTTCATTTTACCGCCTATGCAAACCTTTGACGGCTGACTTGAAAAAAAAGGGGGAAAAGGACAATGAAAACAGCGATTGAAATGGGAAAATTGCACCAATTTTTTTTTTCTGTGGAATGATTCTCACGCAAGAAAAGACAAACTTTTTTACTCTGTTTCCAAACGAAGACCAGAGACTTAATTTAGACCTTTTGACTATGGTGAATTCAACACTTTAACAGGGGAGAGTTTTATAAATTTTCTTTATTAACAAAATCATATTAGTTAGGCTCACAGCCAGCCACTTATAATAACACAAATCAAAAAGTCACACTAATGTGAAAATCTATTTCTCAGATTGTATACACAAGACACGCATAGGTGTATTACTTAAAAAATGCGTTTATAGATTGTATGACAGAACAAATAAACAAACAGGCACACACATACACACACACACAGTCTACCTATCTCTTATAATATAATCTCAAGAATGATAAACATGTCAACAAAATCAACAGAAATAAAGTTATCTTACAGTACAGCAGCCGGTATATATCATTTACATATTTGCACAACCAGTGTGTGTCACTTCACAGAGTCGGGCATCCAGGACTTCGCTTTGAAGTCCCCCTTTTTTATTCTGTTTGAAGAGCAGACACTACAGGCAACCTTGACACCTTCAGAAAAAAAAGGAAAAAAAAACACACACACACACAAATACGAAAGAACTCACCCATCAAGATGAAGTGCATTAAGTCACTGTATCTCAAGAAGTAACCCTACAAGCCAAGGGTTAGAAAATAATTTCCTTGATGTGCCAGTTGATGAAAACGGGGAATTCAATAACAAGCGACTTTACATTACACACACACACACACACACACACACACACAACTTGTGAAAAACGAGCTTGACTTCTGGATGGTTCCAAAATTTGAGAAAGAACTGATTAGACTACACCGGCTGAAAGAATATATATATATATATATATATATATATATATATATATATATATATATGATATATTATATATATATAAGTATGTATATATCATATATATATATATATATATATATATATATATATATATATATAAAACGGTAATGTATAGAAACTAATGATTCCAAAATGTATTATTCTCGCATTAAGAATAACTTTATACAGACCGATCAAAGAGAAATATCACTAAGGAAGCTCACGATAGAGGAGCATCATTTTTACGATCTGTTCTCACGTTGTGATGCTCAACACTGAGCATAAAAAGCACTAAGCTAAAAAGAGGTGGAGAGGAAATTTTATCTTAGTTTTGTATCTCGCAGAAAATCTACATCTTTATGAATAATATTTATTAGTATTTTATGGTAAAGTATAAATATCTTTGTTCTTCTCAAACATCAATTTCTAACTTTGACAATTCATTTTGTGTTTTTAAATTTTTGGACATAAATAATTATTTCAAACTATTCAGCTTTATAAAATCAGTTGTCTACAATGAAACCTAACTACACTAAGACTGGTCAAAGATATGGTATGGCATGGTGGAGGCTTTGCATGTCAACGAGAAAAATATGAATGCACATTGCATAACAGACACACGCACACACAAATATATATATATATATATATATATATATATATATATATATATATATATATATATATATATATATAATATATATGAAATCATGAGCTCTGTCTAACGCGCCTTTCCTTCACCTCTCTTCATCATCTTCACAGCCCCTTCTATGATACTCTGTCTAAAGAAGAAGAAAAATGAGAGAGAGAGAGAGAGAGAGAGAGAGAGAGAGAGAGAGAGAGAGAGAGAGAGAGAGAGAGAGAGAGAGAGAGAGAGAGACTCTCTCTTCGATCAGACCATCCTTATGGCGACAATACCTACTGCCACCACAAGAATCCCGTTCTAATTAAACATTTCACTGACTTCCCTAATTTTTTGTTCCCCTCAATGGATACGGGTCCTGTGCCAAAGGCTTTCCAGCAGCAACCTTAGAATATAAATTTGAGGGGATAAGAAAGACTCACAGGGTATCCGAACGTCACTGAATTAATGCAAAGGCGATTTTATCTAAAAGCTTTCCTGGTCTTAAAACATGAGATCATTCTAAACGCAGGAAATGTTTGTCTTCTTTTTCTTTTTTAATGTTTGTCTTCATGAACTATTTTTTGTCTACTTTTAATGCAAGACTTTTGTTCACTTTACATGATATATCTTTTATCCAATGACATTTTCGGAAAGTACTGAAATGTACCTTATAACCAATAAAATGTTCGGACAGAACTGAAATATATCTTATTGCAATAACATTTTTGGGCTGAACCGAAATATCCTTCATACATTAACATTTTTCACCGACCTCAAGTATACTTTAAACTAGCACAAACATTTTCGAACATACCTGAAATATATCTTATAACCAATAGCAACATTTTCAGACACCTGAAATGTTATGGCAAATTAAGACATTTTTCATTTACGATAACTAACTGCAATATGGGAAGGGATAAAATTCATTCAAATAAGACATCTAATCGTCTGAAGACGAAATCAAATCATAATAATTTATGTTAACTACAAAATACATGAACATAAATGTCGGCCGAAATAATGAATTACAGTCATGAGCACTGAATAAGTGAATGCATTTGTCATAATCAGACCCCCAAATAGGAACAACCATGTCCACCTCTGAGGGATTAAATCCAGTCCAGACTAATAATACTGGAACAATGGACTGCAACAAAATACAGGGCGGTTAATAATAGCCTACTATGATAAATCGATGATCGGAACCCAACGTATAAACGCCTGGGAATAAATCAACCTAACCCCCACGTGAAAACTTGAACATTTCGGTAATAACCGCCCTGTAAAATCTGAGTTACAATGCCCTATATAACAAGCACTTCCATCATTCCGGAATAGTCTGTAAAATACTAAAATGATGCAAAATCCTAGTTAATGGATTTACCGCAGGTCACGATAATGTTATGACTAATAAAAACAAATACTTCTATGCATTACTAAACAACCATTGGATATCTAACAGGAGGCAAACTAACATCAGTAAGTAATTCTCAGGTTTTCAGGTAACACAATAAAAACTGACCCTTCTAAAGCCTCTAACTATGCTATCAAAAGAGTTATTAGAACCTGATGCTGTATAAGCACTTATTACGCTGATTATATTAGACATTGTAATGTCTTGAGGGGTTGTTACCTGTAAGTTCTTCAATAACATGCGATACATATTACCCTCTATACAACATTAGAGAGTGTGCTACCTAACTAGTGTTTCAACCAAGATGGCTTCAGTTCATCTCTTCAGTTACGTGTGTCTTACCAACCTCTCTCACGCCACAACAAAACTAAAGGCAGACATAAAGTAAATAAGAAAAACCTCTGATGTGATTAGTTATCCCTGAAAGTGATGAGAGATCACCTGGACAAGGCATTCCCGTTTAATGATGAGACATACATATACGTATGTATATATAATATATATATATATATATATATATTATATATGTTCATCTGCTAAGTAAAGGACGTTTGAACGTCGAAAGATCTCGCGGATACACCATTGCTTATTTTCCCTCGTGGCATATAACTTTATTTATGGATTTATCACGTTCCTAACTTTTCGTGATTCAGTTATACACACACACACACACACACACACACACACATATATATATATATATATATATATATATATATATTATTATATATAATTTGTATGGTATATCTACATACATATATATATATATTAATATTATATATATGTATAATAATATATATATGCATATATATATATATATATATATAAATATATGTATAAATATATATATATATATATATTATAGAGAGAGAGGAGAGAGAGAGACGAGAGAGAGAGAGAGAGAGAGAGAGAGAGAGAGAGAGAGAGAAGCCTTATTCGGAGACACTACGCCAGATCTGGAGTCTGAGAAATTCATCATCGTCAAGCTACGAAATTTGAAATCACATTCTTTGAGGTGCAGATAAAATTAAAAACTTTTAAATGGCATTTCCTATCAGATTCCAGTAATATAAAATCAATACAGTCGAACTCTGTGCTACGAACGAAAAAAAAAATGACCTTCGGAGATCTGGGGTTCCAAAAATATTCACTTTCAGAATTATTTCATCAGAATTTATATGCAAACCAAGTTCTATAGAAAAGACTTCAAAATGCATTAACTGTCTATTTTCAATTCTCATTGTGACTAGTTCATAATTTATCATTTTTTTCTAGCACCCTTTTCTTGATTTATTTTCTGTTCAGACAACAAACACATGTAACATTTCTTCTTCTCTTGGGAATTTTTTAAGCATACAATAAGAAAGAGATGCTGACACCGTTTTGGAATTGGCCTAGGCAGAAGAAGTCATATCCAGTCATACAACTACATTAAAAAATTACCAACAGTGGAGAGCCAAAAAAATACCACTACTCTTTATTTCAAATCCCATAAATGATACCGCTTCTTCTCTTCTGGGCTACTCAGCCAACAACCTATGCAATGTACCAGATTCAGTTATTTCTCGATTTGTTTTTTCCTTACTGCAATTTTACTTCCATTACTCTTGGGTATTTTTTCTAGGCATGCCCCTCCAAGCAGTTCTCTTTAATATGACCTCCCACTTCGCTATTGCTGCAACTACTGTTTCCCTCTTTCATACAAACTTCAACTTCCATATTCCATTAAGCATATCTTTTGCCAATATGGCTTTCCACTTTACTGTTTCTCCAAGTATGTTTTTTCTTTTGTAAAGACACTTCTCATTATAAACCTCCCAAGCAGCTTTTATCAATAAGATTCTCTGGGCATCTTTCTTCCCAGCATTTCTCTCCTCAATTGTTTATACCTTCTTCCATTTCAGTATTCCTCAGGCCACTTCTCTCATTAATACGACCGTCCATTTAACTATTCTCCAAAAGCTTCCTTTCTTGTCGATGAAGCACTTTTCAATCGTTTATAAGAACTTTTTTTATGTTTGTACCATCCCCCATTTCTGTAACACTCGAACACTTTTTTCTCTACTACACGACTTCCATTTTGCTATTATTCCACGGTTTTTCATACCCCTCCACCTAGGGCTACCTCTCTTGTCAATCAATTCAATCATGTCTTCAAGCCTTGACACTGAAATAATAATAATAATAATAATAATAATAATAATAATATAATAATAATAATAATAAAATGAATGAATAATAATAATAATAATAATAATAATAATAATATAATAATAACAGTATATTATGGAACATACAACAATTGCAAGACGACCTAAAGGATTTTATTCTTGAGTTCACTGGCAAATGGGGGATTGGTGTCCCTCCGTTTTGTGAATTAAAACTTTTATCGCCGACGTGACCTCCGCGATTTTAGACTTATTTCTTCTTCCAAATCCTTTTCCTGGCAGTTCACAATAATTGGGTAATTCTTAATTACCGAGTTGTAGAGTTCGTACTGCTATAATCTTAAGAGCAGAATACACCTTTTGAGGATATTTTCTAGCATTGTCCTTATGGAAATTGGAAGCCATACCACTATCATAGTACTACAAAGAATATAGTCATAACTCTGACAACGCTTTCATTTATTTTTCTAAAAGATTCCCCCAGTTATTCCCAGCTCTATCGGGATATTCAACTTTCACCTTATCAAAACTCTCAATAAACTATTCCATTAAGAGATACATTTGATTTTTCCCTGGACATCCGACCTCTTCCATTATTTCCATTAACGATGGTAAAGGAATAATATCTCTGAAGTAATAAAATGTTTGCTACCGTTGTTGTTGTTTGTTTGTATGGTGTTTTTACATTTCATGGTACCAGTGGTTATTCAGCAACGGGACCAACGGCTTTACGTGACTTCCGAACCACGCGAGAGAAAACTTCTATCACCAGAAATACACATCTCTAACCCCTCAATGGAATGCCCAAGAATCGAACTTGCGGTCACCGAGGTGGCAGGCCAACACCATACCGACCACGCCACTGAGGCGCTGTTGTTATTATTATTATTATTATTATTATTAATTTCAACGCTCCTTTTACACATAACCCTTTTATCTCTTTGTTATTGTCCAGTTAGTCAAAGGTTGCCATTTTAATCTTTCTATTCTATTCCATTACCATCTAGAGCAGTCCGGAATATCACAGTTACGTTGCTAATGAAACATTAAATCTTCAACAACACGTTTCAAGAAAAATAGAAAAACAATTGCACATTTCTTCTCTTGACAGTTGACATCACAAAAGCATTAAAGTCAAACCTTACAATTACTCCACCCGGCATTCAACAAAGTGAGTTTGTATATTTCTTCCCTAAGAATCATAGGAATAACTTCCAGAGTAATTACTCATTCCATTCTTAACGTAGCGTTTTTTTTAACTCACAAAAACATCACGGGAAAACCTTAAAATTGTTTTATCCTTAATTCACAATCGAACTTCTCTCTTTGTTGTCTAAATATTCTTCATCTCTTCAAGCAAACAGAATCTTTAGTTACTCCTACCTTATTTCAAGATTCGCGTCAACGAACTACCTGTATGTCGACACCACATTTGCCGAGATTTAGCGGAAATTGTGACAAACATAGTGAATTAGAAAGAATGATCATTTTGGATTATGAAGTTTCCATAAACAAGCATTCAACGAGGGCACGACATCAATAGACGCAAAAAGAAACCCAACAGGTCCTATCATGCATTGCAAAAGATAACATTCGTGATGAATATGGAAATCTTTCTCAAGTTCCCATCTAGATTCTTTCATCAAATTTCGACAAAATACGATCTCAAGAGAAAGACCTATATTCTAACTGAAGACTTTGACACTGCTCTTGCTCCTTCCTCCAAAATATCCACTAATTTTAAACATTTTGAATGAAACAAAAGCAGTCTAAACGTTGTATCCAAATCAAGCGTCTTTAACTCTTTTTTTAAAGGTAATAGACTAAACTCTTCAACAATAGATCATTTATGTATGTCCTCACAGTTTACCTCAGCTCTACCGGATGTGGTCCTCTCTCTCTCTCTCTCTCTCTCTCTCTCTCTCTCTCTCTCTCTCTCTCTCTCTCACCGCAAGTACTTCCCCGGACGGACAGTGAGGAACTGCATCTTCCTTCTCCCATGGAATATGCATCAGGCATGAAGTGGTCACCGCTCTGGGCCTTGTAAATTCGGGTACAACATTTCGAGACTCCTAAGGCCTTGACGTATGTGTCGTCGGAGAGTTTCCGTTCCAATTGGGGCTATGGTTTACAAGGGCGGTATGCACAAGGTCACCTCATTTACATGGATATGAAATAAATCCTTGTAGCTTGCGTTTCTAAGTTTTCCATAATTAAATTACAGTATGGAGACTAGGAATGTGAAGACAAGAAAAGTGGGCGACTCATATTTCTCTTAGCATCTATAGAATAGTAGCCCTATATTATTGTTTCCTTCTTCATTTCTCAGGTATGTATCGAATTCTTTGGTGGTGAATATTAGTTTCTACTCATTGAGAATACAGTCAATGGAATTTTAGAATTGTATGCATATTATCTGGAATTCAACTTTTGAGGCAGACAATGTTGTTAAGGTGGTGGTGGGAGAGAGAGAGAGAGAGAGAGAGAGAGAGAGAGAGAGAGAGAGAGAGAGAGAGAGAGAGAAAATGTCATTCTGATATATGGTGAAAGGGTGCATGGGCCAAAAAAGGTTGAGAACCGCTGTCCTGAAGGGTTGCAAACTGCAGCCGATCTTGCAGTCAAGTCAACGCTTGTTCCAGAGGCAAGGGGGAAGGGGGATTCTGCGGATAGCAATGGGTCAAGCGGAAGGTTTTGGCACCAAAAAACCAGCTGCTTTGGTCAGATGAAGCTCAGCATCAGAGTAAAGACTATTCATATATGAGAAGGAAAACTCTAAAATTAAACTATGGGGTAGAGCCAAGAGAGCGTGTGTCGCTCACTGCCGTGAAACGCAGCGTGGGTTTCAATATCAGCTAACAGCAAGTTTATTATCCCATATGCTATCTAATCAACCCCAAAGAAATGAGATGGCCACACCTGAACTTTCAGGATGCGCCAGCGTGGGAGAGTCGGGCTGCAACGTTATCTGGATGGTGTAAAGATCGCAGGTAAAATGATAAATCCTCGCCCAGTTCTACTTCAGTTCAAAGTATATCTTATCATTGATGCCAAACCAAAAATGCAAACTGAGTGGAGTAAATGTTGGCTTTGTCAGGAGGACAAAGGTGATGCACCGCTAATTTCACCTCTTAGCTTACTTCAGAGGAAACAGGACTCTAATGGTAATGTTAATCCTGTAAAAAAAATGTACCATTGTTTCATGCATAGAAACTACATTGATAAGGAATAAATCAAAATATCATAACAGCTGCAGACTTTTCTTTAATAATAAGAGCACAGAAGAGAACAGCGACTCCTAGTACGTCATGCAAAGAAGGAGAAAATGGTGGAAAAGGACCAAGAACCTCAGACCCTCCAAAGTACAATGCTTTTTGTGTGAGGAGGAGGATGAAATATCAAATTTAAGACAAGCAATGGTAATGCAGCTGAATGAAAGGCTCAACCAATGTGCCAAGACCCTGAACCAAGGAAAGCTCCTTGCAAAGTTAGAAACTTGTGATGTTTTTGCTCAAGAAATGAAAAATCACCCACGATGCTAGGCAGACATACAACTCAGAGAGAGCACATCTAAATGCGATGTATGACAGGTTTAGCACGAACTCATCAGTAAATCTTGCATACCGAAAATGCACTAAGGGAACATGCAAAAACAGCAACCTATCAGGCAGGTCATATTTGGGGACAATGTGTTAAACGTGATCTAGAATGTCAGTTCTATATGCTGTTCATCCGCTGTGGTGTTTGCGCATGGTAACACAGCGTCCTTGGTTTTAAATAATATCATATTTCGAATATTAACTGTGTAATTCGCATACAGTAAATTATTAAAACACTTTTCAGTTGCAAATGAACACCCAGATATCCTTTTATTTACCTAAACCTTACACATAACGTAACTATTTAAAGCCCGGGACGCAGTGTTACCATGCGAAAACACCACAAGCGGATGGACAGATGGAAAAAAACAGAGTATAAACCTGGATGCAAGACGGACTGTGGTGGAAGGTGCACATGTAAAAAGATAGGATTAGACTGTACGGCTCTCTGTAGCTGCCCTTGTCATGCATCTTCAGGAGTCTAAAACACTGATGTTCTAATATGACAGAAGGAGAATAGGCTGTTTGAATACTGTTAATAATGAGTTAGTATATTTGTCAGAAACACAACCAGACATATAGCTGTAGATAGATAGATAGATAGATAGATAGATAGACAGATAGATAGATAGACATCTTTTTAATTACATCCATGAACAAATGGCTATAAATACTCATAGAAATCAAGTTACACCGAAAAATATGTAGAAATACCAAGAAAGTTAGATCATTTTGCATATCAGGCTCGCATGGCCGCCAACTTGGGAAATGGCCGCTCCCAAGTCAAGTCTGCAATTTTATGGCAAAGAGCCCCCTAATTTGTCCCACTAATGATTGAACTTTAACTATTTATACAAAAATATATTGGCATTTTTCTCACGATAATCGTCATATGGTGAATATCTTGGAAAAATGGTCACCTAAGGGGGAAGTTCAGGAAGCCAGCAGTTTTTTCTTAAAGTCTAACCTGCCCCAACCCCCAACCCCCATAAAAGAGTATTTCTGTCAAATTTCATGCTTGTATCATAAAAGGAACGATTATATGGCTTGTCCACTCCACTAGACGTTTCGTACCGTCCCGAAAGTCGGAATATTTATAATGGGACCACTGACGACAGCGCTGGCCAGGAGAAGACGAAAACAAGTTAATTGTGGTGTTAATTTTCCGAAGACTAGCATTGTTAACCTCTTTAAGTATATTTCAGTTCAGTACATATGATAAGTTCGATATCAAGCGACATTTATGGCTTAATAATAATTGTTAACCTAAAAGTGTTACGCGTGTATAAGTGAAAAAATCACTCATGCACACACACACACACACACACACACACACACATATATATATATTATATATATACAATATATATATATAGATATATATATATATATATATATATATATATTTTATATATTTTATTTATATATATTATGTATACACGCATATATATACACACACACGTATATATATATATATATATATATATATATATATATATATATATATATATATATATATATATATAACTTATATCATTAAAGGCACAAGACCACCCGTCAATGGACATCCCGATTTAAGAAGATGCTTGATCAAATATGCATTCTATGCAAAGCTAAACGCAGAAGGTCAAAAGCAACACAGTCACAGACGAGGAGGAGAAGCATCAGCTCCAAAATTAACGTACCCAAGTGCCTCTGAACCTGTAGCTTTTTAATGTCATTTTCTTTATTAAATCTTATAATTACTTAGCCGCCCTGGGCTACTTTAACTATATGGCAAAATCATATTATTCTCGTATAAAATGTGTCTTTCCTAAATGTATTCTGAAATGTATGATTAACATTTTATAAAGCAGTTACTAAAAATTAATGTATCCATTGGTTATAATTATTATGGCCTATCTTCTCACTGTTCATGGCAAACTTTTATTCTTATAATAATACCCTAATTCATCTTGCCACTTGAGGAGTTAGTACCAACGACGGGGGGGGGGGGGGGTGTTTGGGGGAGGCTGGATACCACATATCAGCATGCAGAATCCATAAACTAGGTAGGGCGTGTCAACTGCCTCAGCATAATACATTGTTTTGGATTAGGAGCAATAACATCTAATCGATCCTGCTGCGACAACCAAGTTGCCGTGAAAAAATACATATACAGTAATCAAGTCTGTATGTATGATGTATGTATGTATGTATGTATGTATGTACATATATATATAAGTATATATATATATATATATATATATATATATATATATATTATATATATATATACAGAGAGAGAGAGAGAAGAGAGAGAGAGAGAGAGAGATATGTGGAACTGTCTGAAGAGCTTAGCAGGTCAACGCAGCGGAAAAGCTATGTTAATATTCCATGAGCGCTTCCTTTGGATAAATAATTACCAAGGTTAATTCTGCCAAAAGGAAGACGCACACCAGAAGAGATGCAGAGAATAACCAATGCCCAGAAAAAACTGTGACAATATGGAGAGACACAGAGAGATGACGTTGAGCGAAACTGGGCTACTGGTGTGAGCAAAAAGTTAACGAAGTCTGCTATGAGAAAAGAGAGAAAGAAGTGAAAATAAGGTCCTTGGTTGACAATTCAACCCACTGCCGCTTGAACGCCTCTCCATGCCGGTCTCTGCGTTATCTCAATCCTCCTAGACAGGAGGATCAGTTTGAAACTATGATTAATGTTTTTATCCTCACTTAATTCAGCAGCAATGAGAAATGTCAACGGGGAAATCCAGCCATTTCGCTACCCATTATCAGCGGCAAAAAGTTCAAGTTAGCCGTTTAAAGCCGATGTCATCCGAATATTTATTATCTGATGACTGCCACAGTACAGGCAGAATGCAAGTGCAGTGCAACTATTATATCAAAATGCAATAAAAAGAAAATATAGTATGATACGTCGCCCTTGTAAATATCACACCATAACTATTTAATTCTTTCCCACCTTTATCCCTACATTAAGGGATCGGTTGCCTGATGCGCCTTCTCCACTGCCTTCTATCAACAGGCATCGTTTATTGTTCGGCAAACGGGGTTTTTACGACCGTATGCCAATGCTGTCATCAACCACAGTTATTGGCAGTAGACCTAGCCTTCTACAACAACGTACGACTGCAAAGCAGCAGTTTCCACAGTTTCTGGCGGTGGCCCTAGCCTTTTACTAAGAAGTAAGACTGCAAGGTAACAGCTGTCCTTTTAGTCGCCTTTTACGATACGCAGGACCAACGGTGGTAGTATTCTTACGCCCCTACCACAGGATCAATCATTCCATAACAATCCTGGAGCAAAATTTACGAATAAGAAGCTAATATACATAGCAAAACAAATTCAGAAACTGTATTAGGATAGTAGTTCGACAAAGCCACGCCGATAAACAAAAATTACGTTTCCTAGGGAAGAGAAATGAATTAATTTTTTTTCTTAAATGAACCTAAACTCCGGATAACAAGAAAAAGTGGAGACTTGTAGGTCGAGAAAGGGAGCGCAGCTGGTATAAAGCCCTCCCCATGAAACAACGCACAAGTTCAACCCGGGTGAAGTTAACTTGAAGTCCCAGAACGGGCGACCCAATAACACCAGAGAGACAGCTGAGGTTCTGCTCCACTCCTCCACAACAACTTCTGAAGGGCTGAAACGAGAGCTCTTTGAAAAAATAATAAAATAGAAAACTTCCAAGAAACTACAAAACCCGGGGAAAGAAACTTCCCCAACTTCGCAAGGCCCGCAAAAAGATGATAAAGAGGAAGAGAGAGAAAGAGAATGAAAAGATCATTTTCGTTTGCCCGCCAGACGCCTCACAAGAGTCGAAATGTTTCCTTCTCCTCGGCCACTTTACGTAAAGTGTTAGCGATGATGTTATGTCCTTGATGTTATGTCAGTCATCGGTCACATTCCTGCCAGGAGTACATACATGCATACTCTCTCTCTCTCTCTCTCTTTTTATTATCTGTCGGTTATTATTTGTCGGTTCTCGTTGCCACATAATGTAAGCAATTATTATTATTTTTTTTATATATATTATATTACTATATATATATATATATAATATATATATATATATATATATATATATATATATATATATATATAGAAGCCACCTCACGAAACCTATCAGAACGATAATTTATACAGGTAACAAAAGCTGCTACAAAGGATTATTCAAAATAAAATCTAGCAAAATAACGTATCTAGTTACATAACAGACACATATTCAAGAAAGCAAGTACAATGAAGGTCACGATATTAAAAAGTGACAAAAACTACCGAAAAGAGGAGCTGGGACAGAAATAAAATTATACTAACGAGAATTCTAACAGATATAAGTCACAAAAAGGCGGTTATAACACAAATATGAAATGGGCAAAAGAGCGAGCTAAAATTGCACTACCCTCATTTACTTTATTTTATCTATACATATATTGCGTGTGTGTGTGTGTATGAGTTCAAAACTTGACATTAAGCGAGAAGCTTTTGGTCTCATCGTTAATAATAATATTTTCCCGATAAAAGCCAATACACGTCCGAAGAAAAAGGATGGAGCCAGAAAGGCATTCCTATGTATTTCTGGAACGGCCGATAAACAGAATCTTTAAATCCCAAGTAAACGCTCGTGTTAACTGGTCGTTACCAGGTCATAAATTTGGCAAACGGAATGGACCCCTTGACATAAACTGGCAAAATTCAGTGATTCTCGACCTCTGCAAAGCTTCCACCGCTTTATAGTTTTCGTTAAGGTTATTTCTGCCGGTGGGCAATAAAGGCTGGCTTCATGTTCCGACGCGGTAAAGATCTTCAACGGCTATCAAGCGGAGCTTTACAGCGGCCTCGCAAAGGCTAAAAACGTCACACGCTTTTCAGTCTTGATCCTGTCTATAAACTGCAAAACGATCTCTTTAGGGAAGCAATAACGACAAAAGAATTGATATGAGGAGGGTTCATTCAGGAATGGAAATGCTTCTGACTTCAGAAAGAAACCAAAAAGGTAAGAATACCAATGCAAGCAGATCATTTTCAAAGGAGGGAGTCAGAGTTTGAATTGTTTCTCAGTCATATTTCTTTATCCATCGTAGAACGAAATAATGGCGAAGAAACCTCCCTTCTAAACAGATAATTTTTTTTATATAAATATGCGATTTCTGTTCTGTCTGTGGTTTATAGGTATTGGAATGAATACTGATATTATTTTAAAGGCTAACTACGTCTACTTCAAATTGCATCAATTACCAAGGAGATGGCTATCGACCGATTCTAAATTCTTCACAGAATTTTGTACACGAACACACACAAATATACATATATATATAGATGTGTGTGCGTGTGATGTGTGTAAACATTATTCTTTGAATAATGTAGGATCGGTTAATCGGCACTGGCTCGGTATTTGTATTGTAATTTGAAGTAGATGTAGTAATATATACTACACTAATATATACAACACACACACCACAAACACACAACACACACCACACACACACACATATATATATATATATATACCTCATATATATTATATATATATATATATATATATATGTCATATCACATTACCGTGATTCATATACATATACATCGAGCTACAAATGTCCTTTGATATTTAATTCGCTCTACCTCGAATTAATATATTTTTTTTCATATTTATGTTAACTGAAGGGAATCTTTAAGCCGATAAGAAATTCGTCGGGCTCAAGGGCGCGAACCATCGAACAACAAATTCAATACGCACAGTGAAGCCTTAGACCACACCGCCGCCGATATCATTTTGTTTTTTAGGCTATGCTCACACAGCCACACACACACACACACACACACACATATATATATATATATATATATATATATATATATATATATATATATATATATATATATATATATATATATATATATATATATATATATATATATATGTGTGTGTGTGTGTGTGTGTGTGCTGTGTGAACATAGCCTTAAGAACAAAAACTACATCATTTCTAACCAAAATACTGAACTGAGACATAAAATATGCATGTGAATAATCTTGACGGGAGAAGAACGGAAACGATATTGTAATACTAAATCATTCATGTTTTTCTCCATTTCCACGCAATTTCGTCCTTCAAATATAAATCAAATGGCCGCGCCACTTCCTTTTCTCCTTTCCCATTAAAGCTTACTTTACCTACACAACAATTTCACGCGACATTTGCGTTACTAAACTCTTTATATGAACGCAAGCATGTTATTTCACGTGCACCTTTAATTTCTGACTATTGCAAAAGGCGCTTCAAACTAGCAGCTGCTGAAATAATGCATCGGCGAAGAAGGACACAAAACTCGACGTGATTACTCGAAAGAGAAGAGTCCAAAAGTAGCGACAAAGGGCAAAATTCAAAGGCTGTTTAGCCATCCATCTTGACTTGTTGGCGCGTTGATTGCGATAGAATGAGGGTCTCGAATGACAACAGTCACAATCACATAGGCCATTCCAAGCCTAACGTCCTGCAATATAGCCGGATATGGCTTTGCACTCGGGGATTACAGCACAATACCCATCAGGTTATCTACCGACAGGCCATTACCGGAAGGAGGGTGGCAAAATTTGGAAATGACCCCATTCTTTCCCTTCCGTTAGAAATCGATAGCATCCGGTATTGCCAATACCGTCCATTTTTGTGCTTTCGTTTCCTACACCAATTACTGGTAAACATTAAGACCGATTCAGTGTTGTTTATAATAGCGTTAAGGGGTCATTTCCTTAACAACATTTGTGGATTTCTTTGACAGCAAGATTAACTTGATCAATATAAACAATTTCCAGTAAAACGTTCTAAAGAGATTTGTCATCTAGATGTACATTGTTCTTGTTTATTGTTCACATCCAATACTTTCGCAAATTACAGTTAAGCTTCAAATTCATAACAGGACGGCTTTTCCATGAATCGCTATCAAAGGCTGAAATCAGAACAACTTGAGTATGATCATCACCTGAACGGGAAGACACTTTTAGTGCTCTCAAATTCAACGGCAAAAGGCCTAGCGGTGGGACGTGTGAGGTCATTCAGCGCTGAAAGGGACATTGAGAGCAGAATGGTTTGACAAGTGAAACAGGAGGAAAAACTCGCAGTTGAACTACGAAACAATTGTAAGGAGAAGATGGATCGTAAAATAGAAGAGGGAGACTACGAATGGAGGCACAGTAATAGGAATGAAAGGGTTGCAGCTAGGGGCCGAAGGGACACTGCAAAGAAACTTAAGTAATGCCTACGGTGCACCGCGTGAGGTGAACTGACGGCACTATCCCCTACGGATCGTGCTCCACGATGAAATTCAGTTCCACACCCCAATGGTTCCTTGTGGAAGGGTTCGATAAGGTTCTCATTTAAACGAATAAATATCGATAAATTTCTCCTTTACTAAATCACGGAGATGAATCTCATATCAGTACGAGCGCTCCTCACACGGCCTCGGGCGATTGAGTTACCTTTCCCTGAAATTCTGGGCTCATTTTGCTATCGTCTTAGATTAATCTGCTTGTTGTGCCAAATAAGAATTTTGAGAAATCTATTTCTGACACCAACAGCCTACAAGATCCTATTCAAAAACTAATCAAGAGTAATTTAATATGAAAGCAACTTATTTTGGTGGACTGGGGGTACCTAAAAACCTGTCTCATAAAAATTTCATTATAAAGTTTTATAATGACTGCGATGTTCGACAGAGTATGATAGGGTTCTAGCAAATTCATCAATAAAAGCTATTTAGCCAAACAATACAGCGAAGTATTTAAATGGCATAACGCTCTCACACAATCTGTAAGCTTATCTACATGAAGACAGTTACTTGGATGACTTACTTGACGTTTGTTTGTATAATATTATTTTAACATAAACTTCTCCAAATTTATGTTTGTAAGTTAGTTTTATGTTCTTTGCTGTCTGAAAAATTTTACATAACATCTATCAGCTGATTTATATTATATCTATCTTTTTATGGCTTTATTTCTTTATTGTTTTTTTTATTAGCATTTCATTTTTTACACTAACTCTACCGAGTAGACTTTCATTAATAATGCAGTTCTTTGCGATGTTAAAAAAAAAAAAAAAAAAAAGACCAACTAGATATTGGTATGGATTTGCCTAGATATGAATTCATGCTTTTTTTTTTTTTGTTTTTTTTTTTACCATCTTGCGGTTTGTTTTATTAATGAGGAGTATTTACAGAAAATACAGCTTAGTGTTGTTTGTGAAAGAAACCCTAAATAATATAGCAAATTTCAGTAAACTGTTAACTTATTGGTACAGGCTGCATTGTCTCAACGTCCTCTCTAGTTTGGTGATGAATTAGGAGTTGAAAACTCGACACTGAAGAAAAGAAGAAAAACAAGGGAAATGCAACGCAGCTTGTCGAATTCTAACTTCTGAAGATTCCCAATCGTCTAATAATAAAAAAATGCATTTTCTCGAAACAAGGTAAGGAATTTCATCTAAGTGACTCACAGGAAAACTTTTCCTCTGCGACGCTGAAACCAATACAGGCAAGTTCTATTCTCTCTCTCTCTCTCTCTCTCTCAAGTCGAAGTCCGACAGAGAAGGAAGGAAATAAAATTAGAAACGGCCTTCACAAATAGGACAGCAGACGTCGGTGTTGCCAGTCAACCTGTCCTTCCGCTTGTCTGTGTGTGGGGCCTCCTTCCCTGTAACCACGCACGTAATAAATTTAACCTTCCTGATAGGTGGCATTGGCCTGGACTCTTTCGACGGCTGGTGTTCGTTCAACTGATGGACTTGGGAATACTTATTGCAAATCTTGAACGACGTCTTTGTTCTCAAGTTCTTAAAAAAAAAAAAAAAAAAAAAAAAAAAAAAAAAAAACTTCAGAACTGGTGTCTTGAAAATTCACGAATTGCAGACTAAGATTTTCTGCAGAATTTTGAGATCGTTATGACACTTCTTCCACTAAAGCTCTCTGAAAAATGAAAGGTTAGGAAAAAAAGGTGTCATAAATGATAGCACTGAATTTCGCCTGCTCTCTAGCCACAGGGGTTGGTGTATTGGCACTCTGGTGGTGTGGCAGGAGGAGGCGCTGTCGAATGAAGCCACAACCACACTTGCATGCTCAGGGGAATCTCAGAGGCTGCCTCAAATAAACCTATAACGCGACTGATAACGTTGAAGTAACGGTTTCTTGCATAGCAATTATTTTTATCGTCAAGTACACCGTATACCTTTACACTCGAGTGATTTTGGTACATTACATTCATCGCTGTAACGATGTAATCCAATTATATTGATTTATTATTTTGTCACTTGATACAGAATAGAGGAGCAAAAAAAAATGTTAGTAAAATGTACTTGATATATATCATGCTACGATTTTGTCACGTGACAATAATGAGCTGAACAAAATTTTCCAAAAAAAAAATAACACTCTCTCTCTCTCCTCTCTCTCTCTCTCTCTCTCTCTCTCTCTCTCTCTCTCTCTCTCCTTTATTCTGGGCCTAGTCGTGTCTACATTTCCTTCTTATACACTACTACCAATGAGTATTTCTTGGAAAAACGCCCAAGCGAACTCCCACTTCCTTTTTATTTTCCAAGAATTATTATCAGTTATGATAATGCAGTTCCTCGGACGAATAAAAAACTTAGGAAAAAAAAAGTTGTAGCAAAATATTACATAACGAAAATTGTCTCTTACTTTAAACTGGTATCAAAAACAAGAAAGTAAACAGGAAGAATATAATAAGTTAAATCGTCCATTTTAAAACAGAAAATGAGAGTTCTTTCAGGGGAAAAGTCAAAGCGAAGACTAACTAAAAAGCAAATACATATTTACTAAGTTTCGGACCACTGAAACTTCCAATAGCTTACGTGGTTCAAAATTTCTGTGATCTACATCAGTGTAAATATGGATTTGCCACTACCTGGCAAAATAGCATTATCATCCTGAAACAGCACCCCTAACAACATTCCGGAGGTTGGGTAATTTTTCTCTTACTGTATGATGATATAGGTAAAGGCTAGGTTTCCATATGTGTGTATATATACATATATATACACACACACATACACACACACACACACACACACACACACATATATATATATATATATATATATATATATATATATATATATATATATATATATATATATATATATATGTATATATATACAGGGTGTTTCGAAATTAGAGGGGACCCCTCTACAGCACAGAACAGGTATTTATTTAAGTTTCTCTCTGGGCTTTTGATATTTTGTGTGGCCTCTATCTGCCTACACCACAGACTGCATTCTTGAGGGGTATGATTTCAGCAAATTGCAAAAAAGCTGAGACTCAAATTTCATTTCCTTGAGCACTTTGGTCACCTCTCTTTGCAGGTCGTCGAGGCTTGGTGATACCATCATAGTTTACTGTGCGCACTTCAACACGATCCTTTAAGATACTACCAATGTTTTCACACACATTAAGGCTAGGGGAGCTACCTGGAAATGAATTCACTTGACGAGAAGAAATCGATACCACTGTTTCGAAGCAGCTCCTGTGTCTGAAGAGCCTTGAAACATGGTGCCTTATATTGCCAAAATGTGACTTCAACAGAAAACACATTTTCAGGATCTTTGAAGAAAGGAAATACTCCACTAGTAAGCACAGTTTCTCTGAAGTATTTGCCATTCCATGACTGTCCATTTTCTTTAATGATCCACTTAACCGTTTGGCTGTGAAACTGAAATAAATTCCCAAACATTCAGGAAATTTCACAACTTGGCAATAGCATACATCATCGCTGATATCGTCCAACTTTGCAGCCCAATGATGTCATTTTTATGATCTGACTTCCTGACTGTGTAAATGAAGAATTCATCTGATACGGCAACATGGAGAAAGTCAGCTTCATCCCAATCTTTAAGAAATGAACCACAAAACCATGGACAGTGTTCTCTCTGTTGCTGAGTGATGTTGGGCTTGCTGATAACATGAAATGGCTTGATGCCAGATTTTTTCAACTCATGATATACAGCACTATAACTTCTCTTCTTTCCCCTTTTTGTTTCTAGTTCAAGCACCAATTTACTATAGACTTTCTTGGTCTACCCACTGCCTCGCTATCATGTCTATTGACTCCTGAGAAAGGACTTCAGGCCTTCCAAGACTCTCACTCTTTTAACGATGACAGTCATATGGATTTTTTTCCAATTTCTTTAAACAAAGGATTCATTTCTTTTAATGTATTTAGCTATCCAGGAACGTGAAATGAAGGATACGACAGCATCCCTGGCCTCTCTGAAGGTTATAGCCCAGATTCGGTCAATACATCTGATTTCCTCTGAGTCGTTAGCCATGGCTGTATCTAACTCTGTCACTCAGTCTGAAAATACAAGAAATGTAAAATGGAAAAAGCTTAATAAAAACTTAAGATAATGTACTTGGAGATAGGTTATAGCAGAAAACTTCATAACTTTCCATTTGTTCTGTGGAGATGGGGGCTCTAATTTCGAAACACCCGGGATATGCGTGGTGTATGTCTGTAAATATGTGTACACATTATATATATGTTGTCTACATGTGTGTATGTATGCTTTTTAAAACATACACACCACATAAAATGCTAGCGTTGAATGTACGTGAGGAAGGTTCTGACTGCACTTAAGACCTAAAAAGGTGTACGAAAAGGCAAGCGAGAACTGAAGACCAGCAAGGAGGGACAGGGGTCATAAAGGGAGGGAAGGAGGACGAGAGATCAGCGTTATCCTACATCGCAAAGGGAAAATACGAGGTTGTGGTCGATGCAAGGAGGTAGATCGCGCATACAGGATGCACGTCTATTCATGCTCTGAACATCTAAGTTCTCTGATGACAAGGTCTTTCATAATACTTTGATCAGTATAAAAGGACACCCAATTAAACCTCTGGCCCATTTTATTCATTTTCGTTATCATCCCTTGAAAGTTTAATTATCAATTTATCGCTCTGCACATAAGTCATGGCAAATATTTAATTTTGCAAAGATCAGAGTATCAAGTATCTATTTGCTTTGCGTTATGATATATATGAGTGTAATTGTATGTATGTATCCATGTTTAATACAATTTTATTATATGTACTTGTATTAATAAATTGTGCATTTCAATATATACACACCATGTAAAAATGCACACTTGGTAATCACGATTGCACAGAGACTAAGTATAATAAAAAAACAGACAAATTCATTTTCCATATAATTTTCATACGGTTATTTTGACAGCCGGCGAAATCAACCTTTGCGTTTCTAAAATAGAATTTCCTTATTTCTGCTCTTCTCACTCTACACTTCCTGAATCCATCAGCTCGACTCTTCAATGTGAAATTTTCTCATCCGCAACAGGGAAGTCCTTTGTCTCTCAATCAACTATAAAAAGAGCACACAAGAGTATTTTGTTATGAGACTAACCATATTCAAACGTTAGTTTCCAACCTAAACAATTTAGAAAGTCAATAATGAAAATCAGTCGTTATGAAAACATTTGCAAATCACGTAACCGTGTATATCAGGAATTCAGTACGGCTGTCTATTTGCAGAGTGGGCAACAAATACTATTTTCAAATTACTCCTAATGAACCAACAAGCTAAATACTCTCTCGTACAGTTCGACTTTTTTTTTTTTTTTTTTTTTTTTTTTTTTTTTTTTTTTTTTTTTAGTGGAACTCGGCATACCTTTAAACCCTCGTTCAAAACAAGCAGTCGGTGATTGCGGAAACTGAACTTGTTTTGTCATAACCCTCACACGTCGAGAGGCTTAAGTAAACGGGCCCCGACCCCCCGTCCCCCTTCTCTAAAAGAAATAAGATAGACAGGAACCCCCAGCCCCCAAAAATAAATAAGAGGAAGGAATAACCTGGAAATCCCTTCCACGGAAAAATGGAAGTATCCAGGGAGCTTTTTTGGGGAAAAACGAAGCTCCGCAGTGAAAGGCGAAAGGCGGCCATCTTTCTTTAATATCTCCCCTATTTTTCGCTCTCTGCTTTCTCTTTCTCTCTTTTTCTTCTACTCGCTGCCTTATTTCTCCGGTTCTTCCTCCGCTGATCAAACGAACAAACAATACCTACAATGAGACGGCGGCCATGTTTACCAGGCCTTTCATTGCGGTGGTTGCTATACCTGGCAAAAGAGTCTCTCTCTCTCTCTCTCTCTCTCTCTCTCTCTCTCTCCAGAAATGCACACGCACATTAAAAATAGGGCTTAACAGAGAGAATGGTAAAAAACCTAAGAACTAAGGAAGGAGAGAGAGAGAGAGAGGAAGAGAGAGAGAGAGAGAGAGAGAGAGTTTCAAAAGGCAGCGGAAAGACTCGCTATAAATTATGTAAGACTTCCCGGAACTCTTCTCTAGGCATACAGTTAACTATTCACTTACAGTTATATCTTTATCAACATCATTTCGCCCTTTACTCCTCAGCCTTCTCAAAATTCTCCCGGTCTCACTTCTCCCTCCGCTCTGCTTTTTTGTTTTTCTCACAGGTGCATGCATGGTATAACAAACGTGTACCAATCCCCAGGTTGCCACTTCTCTCATACATAAAATATATGCACCTCTCTCTCTCTCTCTCTCTCTCTCTCTCTCTCTCATTCACACAAACACGCGCACGCACAAGCGCAAACCCGATTCAGTTATATCCTCGTCGCATATTGTAATGGTTTTCGGTTTCTATGACCACTTCATGAACTGGAATGTACACTTCATACTTCATACACATAATGAATAGTTGAAACGAGATACTGCAAAAATATTAATTAAATTTTACCACTTATTTAACTGTTCAATGAAAAAAGGAGTCAAATAACTGCACATGTCTTCAGAGGGCTGTTGATATTTACGGAAAATAACGAGAGAAAATAAACGACGAAAAATGCAGCTGATGCCATAAGGCTGACGAGAATGAAAAGAAGCTGGAATGCTTTTTAAATATCACCGGGCATTTTTTTTTTAATTGCATTCAGTCGTTACCACAAACATCTGTCTTGACCGGCTGAAAAGACGAGAAAGAAGAGGTGCCAAATATTTTGCACACATTTCTAAAAAAAATTATTATTCTCAAATGAAAAATTGAAAGTATAAACCAAAACGCCACATAAATCTTTACTTCGGTAAGAGGTGCCAGCTCGAGCACTTCGAGTTGGCAAAATATACCGTTCAATTATTAACACACAACCACCTTCGGACATTTCAAACGGATGCTCTCGACAAAAGCTTAAAATAAAAACATTAGCAAACAGCAAAACAGCACCAGAATACAAATGAGAAATTTAAAATTAGTTAAAAACTAAGCTCTGCGTAAACTGAATCTTACTAAGAGGAAAATGCCACAGCACTTAATTATGATAAATATTGAGTTAATGTAGCAAAACAACGGGGACTGATAGGCAAACTAACATAAACCAAAAAAAACAAAAAACAAAAAAAACAAGAGACGATAAATAGCTTATTACAAAAGAAATAGGGAATCAGTGTAACTGGAAAAGACTGCAATTGAAATCCCTCCAAAACAACGAAATAATAGGGGTTACACAAAACAGAAAAGAAAACTATTTTGGTGGAATATTAATTTCCCATTAACAAGTAAAATATTCCAGAACTCACGTACCTAATTAACCACAATTATTCTCTGTATACCGTGAACACTACTCATATCTGAGAAAATAAAAATAATATATATAAACAATATACAATGGAGGTAAAAGGTAGGATTTACTTTCAATCATTGATTTTTAACTTGAACATCAAAGGGGACAATATGAAGAAACAAAGACTAAAAGCACTGTTAACAGACCAATACATACCATGACAGGAAATGTTTGGGAATAACAGTTATAACTAAAGATTGGAGGAACCTTCTTTCTCCACACAATGAATGGGCTGCACAAGTCCAATGATATATATGTTAATCGATAAGCCTAAGCCAAATATCTAAAGAAGCCGAGAGAGAGAGAGAGAGAGAGAGAGAGAGAGAGAGTGTCACTCACCATAAGGATGGTGTTATCCCTTATCATAATTGACGGCTTTGCCGTCCCTGATGCATCAGACTTAAAATGATATAACAAACGGAGATTTAACCTCATTCTCAGTTCTACACTATGTTTGTCTATTTCTTCTACTAAACAGTCGGCTTCCAGCTGTCTTCTCTTTCCTTCTTACGCAATTGGTGTGGTATTTCTACCTTTATTTTTCGAACCGATTAAGATCAGTTCCGACGGATATAACGCAACATCAATTACACACATGTTAATATTGCGGAGCTCTGTTTATCTGCCTTCTTCAGTTACTACATTTGATGTCTTTACGCTAGTTTTTGTTTTTTCACATTTTGTCGGTGTACTAGTGAATTTACTTCATGGCAGTCAAAGATGAGCTTACTTATGTATTTGTTTTTCATTTTGTTATCCGAAATGTTGTTTTTTCTAATCCTTTTCCTATCGGTATTTGCTTTTGGAATGATAAAAAAATGAATACTGTGTCGACTAGAGAGGACAGGATAGTCGTTACTGACCCTCTACAAAGCTACCAAATATTTCACCCACAAAACACAATATACATACAACACACACACACACACACACACACACACACACACACACATATATATATATATATATATATATATATATATATATATATATATGTGTGTGTGTATATATATATACAGTTTAAGCTTTTCACCCTTTCATTGACCAATTTCACATAACTAGGGTAATAACTTCTTGTTGACCAAAACTTCGGTAATACAAAATCCAATCATGGTATGAGCTCTGCAGTTTTGTTGGGGTCCTCATAACGGACGAAATTGACTTCGTAAACAGAGATGTTATCAACGAACTAGGGAGTATCCAGTGACTTTTATTTTTGTTACCAAAGGGAAGTAAAAATAATGAGCTTACCCGAAATATGTAATTTACAGGTATCACAATAACAAAGGTCATAAGTGTCGTTACATACACTACCGTATGTATAACTGAATCATGAAAGTTTGGAACGTGATAAATACATAAATAAAGGTATGAGCCACGAAGGAAAGTGACCACGAAGGAAAGTGAAACACTGGAGTAGCTACAAGATCTTTCGACGCAACGTCCTTTACTTGGCAGTCTGCTAAGTAAAGGGCGTTGAGTCGAAAGATCTTGCAGCTACGCCAGTGTTTCACAGTACATGGCTTACTTTCCCTGAGTATCGAAAAAGGATTTTCGCTGTAACTATGTCCAGGACAAACCATGAAACCTTCTTAGTAAACAACAATGCAATTACGTAGGTGAAAAGTACTGATAGGTCTAACCTCGAGGGAAGTGGGAAAGAGATTTTTGAAAAATGCAAATAAAACGCTGTAATATGCCGACTCTAAACCTGGCTACTCCAAATGCCGAGAATGTTTTTAAAATTTTATATAAACTGCAAAAATAAAAAAAATTACCGAGGGATTCCTTCGGCATCTGTGAGCAGTCTGTCACAAACAACCTAGACTTGACTGTTCGAGAAATGTAGTAATTCCTTCACAACTTTAAAAAATAATGGAGGGGAATTCGTTTCCGTATATAAGGATTCCTTAAACATTTTATCTGTATATACAGCTTAACGATAATGGCAGCAAAAGTATCAGTACTAGTCGAAAGAAAACATATACTATATGGGCAGAGGCAACTTTGCAGAAATCTTCAACGCGAAGACTGACGCAGATACAAGGTTAAATGTATCCAAGAAATACGGAACTCGTTCACCTTCATAGGAGCCAAGTATGACCTCTAACTATGCAAGAAGTGCAAACTGGTGGAATATGAGATGGATTAAATGAATGAGAAAATGAGGGTTAATACAGCTAATTAAAATCCGCAGCGGGAGTGAATACTACTTCGGATTTAATATGTACAAACACTAATAATCTACGGTATTTTCGTACAAATGCGAAATGGTAGGTAGGAATTGAGTACGATGATGCTTTTTTAGGTAGGGACCAGCAGTGGTGTCATTGCGGCAGATTCTGGAATTTAGTAGCCTAATTAAGACGTTTCTGTGGTTGCTCACGCATATCCGTGTATATATATATATATATATATATATATATATATATATATAGATATATATATATATATATATGTATGTATATATATATAAATATATATATATAATATATATATATATATATGTGTGTATGTATGTATATATATCTATATATATATATATATATATATATCTATATATATATATATATATATATATATACATATATATAAACACACACACACACACACACACACACATATATATATATATATATATAATATATATATATATATATATACATATATAAAACACACACACACACACACACATATATATATATATATATATATATATATATATATAATATATATAGATATATATAGATATATCGAGCTACAATGTCCTTTAATATCTAATTCGCTCTACCTCGGAATTAATATATTTTCATATACGCTTAACCGAAGGGGAATTTTTTTTTCTCGATAATAGACTTGCCTGGACCGGAACGCGAACCCACGGAGCCTTTCAAATCCAGGAACGTCAGTGAAAGGCTCTGTGGGTTCGCGGCCCGGTCCAGGCAAGTCTATTATCGAGAAAAAAAAGTTCCCCTTCGGTTAAGCATATATGAAAATATATTATTCCGAGGTAGAGCGAATTAGATATTAAAGGACATTGTAGCTCGATATATGTATATGAATCACGGAAATGTGATATGACTTTTATATATATATATATATATATATAGTATATATATACTATTATATTATATATACATAATATATATATATATATATATATATATATATACATATATATATATATATAATATATATATATATATGTATCATATATATATATATATACTATATATATATACTATATATTATAAATATATCACGGATATGCGTGAGCAACCACAGAAACGTCTTAATTAGGCTACTAAATTCCAGAATCTGCCGCAATGACACCACTGCTGGTCCCTACCTAAAAAAGCATCATCGTACTCAATTCCTACCTACCATTTCGCATTTGTACGAAAATCCCCAGGTAGCATCCCTCCTCACAGGTCACAAAGAAAGTGCGCATACATTAACCTTTTAGGCCATAAAGGCCCTTGACAAACTACAGCTCTCTGGAGAGGCCACCCTCCCTTTACGTGTTACATCTCCATAACATTTAACCTTGGGTTCTCAAAACAGCCTTCCGTTTTTAATGGCAAAAAAGGGTAATTTGTTTTTCAGGGCTTACATTGCCCAAGCGCTTTTTAATTTTAACTTCTAAAAAAAAAACCAATGGACATATACGCAGAAAGTACCTCTTTGCAAAAATGAAAAGTCAATCGTAAGTTTGGACACAAACCACAATATTTACAAATGATAAAAAAAAAGGTAAGTCACAGCAACGAAACGAAACCCTGGCCATTGTAAACAGCAAGACATTAAAACGTAAAAGACTCCCAGGCATTCATGAACACAAAGAGCTGTGCGCGCGAGCAAGTGTGAGAGGGCTACAAAATGCTTCTCTCTGTCTTTCTTTCTCACACACACACACACACACATACAAACACAAAGCTGAAGTGCTGGGGAAATTTGTTTAATGGATGAAACCGCGCATCTATCTTATTTTAACAAACTTAAAAACAAATTTGTCGATCGAGGAACCTAGTCAAGTAACTTATTCTTCAAGAGATAAGAAACAGAAGTGGTAGCGTTGCATTGTAGTCAAGAGGCTGGCGCGTAGGCAGAGAGAAAACACGGCGTAATACTGAAAAGATAAAAGAAATAGCCGTGGTAGTGGAAATGCTGAATAAATAAATAAATAAAAAATAAATAAATAATAAATATATATATATAATATATATATAATATATATATATATATATATATATATATATATATATATATATATATATATATAACCTATATAAATCCAAGACATTGCAGTTCCGAGTTCGTTTTCATGTTGTGGAAGGCTGGAGGATAATTGATCAGTTAGTAAATAAAGCTGAAGTTAATTCGAGACACACACAGTCCGTGCTTGTTACAGATGACGAACGGCAAAGAAAAATAGCAAATATCAAGATGACTAAAACTGACTTGAAATTGAAGAGATAAAGAAACGGGAGTGGGGCGGTGGAGGAGTCAGCGTTGACGGAGAGAAAGAGCAAATATTTTCTTTTCACCTACATTTATTCAGCTAAAAAGCTTCCCACTCCAGTTTCAGTTTTGAAAGGAAACGATGAAAGGCTTCCTTACCCCGACCCATGTATGGGTTTTGTTTACCCTTCTACTTCTTCTTCTATAAGGTTTTTTTTTTCCTTTTTTTTTTTTATTCTGACGGAGATTTCTGAAGCAAGAACAACTCGCACCCGTATTCCTTTTCATAACAGTCTTCCTTATTTTAAGAAAGAATCATAATTCAGTGAATAATAATAGTTATTACTATATAAGTAAGGCAAATAAAATACACCTCAAACTTAGCCGAGACGAATTGCCAGATATGACGGCGTTACAGAGACACGTTCCTTGTTACCTTCAAGTGTCTTACCACAAACAGTGCATCAAGTATCTGCTACAGAAGGTATGTATAATTGAAGCTGCGGGTGTTCGTGCTAGTGTGACACGTGAACGAACACGCGTGACCTTAATTTCATCACCAGTGTCGAAAAAAATATTGCCTACTCATTGCGAAGTTTCGACCACAAGATGCTAAAATAAGTCAAGACAACGTGTTTGCGTGACACTCCTGAAGAGTCACATTCTTATTTATCAAGGACATGCCGCAGCAATACATACCTACCTGTATTTCATCCTCTGTCGCATTAGCCTAACTTGAAAATCATGAAACTTATGAAACTTCAGTTATTTCGTACCAACTGCTTTCTTTATAAAAATCGACCAGTTATTTATTTGCGTGTATTATCTCATTAGTATGAGAGAAACATGTAAACATGATATAATATCCGCTTGGAAGGAAGCTTTCACTCATGACAAGATTTTTTTTTTTCTGCAAGTGCAATTTGCCAATCAAGTTCAGTGTTCCTGAGCGATTACTCAACTGCTGTCGAAACTCATTCATAGGAAATGTCAACAGAAAGACACCCAAGTCAAGACAGTGTCCCTGTCCTTCTCTTCTTGGGTTATTCATTTCCCTATCTTAGGTAAACTTATTTGACTGTGAAAGAGTACAGCTTCTCAAAAATAACTTTATAACGGTCATTTTTGTTTGAATGATTAATCAGACTGGCGGCAAAAGACCAATGTAATCATCGCAGAGAAAAAGGTTTTGTTTGTTTAACTGGTTCACTACTACTTATATCACAGGTCATCGATCCCGAGTCAAAGGGACCACATTGTAGGCATCACATCCAAGTAAAACAAGAGATCCGCTTAAGGTAATCTTTCGTTTCTAAGTCTAATGAAAGATTTTGAGGATATTTTATATTTTTCGAAGAAAAATTCCTCATACAGATTTATATGAATATTAGGTAATGATAAAGGAAAAAACTATAAATAAGTCAGCTAAACGCATTTCACCAAAAAAAACTCAAAAACTGAAACAAGGAAACTGTCATCGAACATGGATTATAAACTTTTAGAAGTTGCAAAGAAGTCAAGAAATATAAAGAGTAAATTGCATCATATACATCATCTCAAAATAATGCCTGTGGATTACTTGGCATAACCTAAGTTTAGCGAATGAGAACTCTTGAGGTAATACGTTTTAGAGGAAAAGAATAAAAATTTCATTATGCTAAAACTTGAAACGCTTATCTAATACCTGTACAAGGAGAGACCTTCGGGTACAAAATATGACACAGTGAAAGTTTCAATTCCATTGAAGCCGGAGACGTTGCTCGCAAGATATTCAGGGTTTTCTGTTGAGATCTTAAGCCATCGGACGAGCATCCATGCGCAAAGTTTAAATAGATGTGCATAATATGCCCGTCCGATGCAGAAAGGTCCCTCGACCTCAAGGGATTCCTTTTGATGCTTACACGCATGAATACACCCACTGTATTCCGGGGTTCACTTTAAAAGGACATTTCTTTCCTGCTCTCTCTCTCTCTCTCTCTCTCTCTCTCTCTCTCTCTCTCTCTCTCTATTTCTCTTCTTCTCCTTCCCTCACTTACTTTGGAAATAATAATTCATATGCTAACAAATTACTGAATACAATAATCAATGTAAAGATTAAAAAATCCCCGAAACATCTTAAAATAAGAAATAAGTATAATCAAGAAAAATATACAAAAATCTAGCTGCTCGTTATATCAATTCATGAAGTAATTCATCTAAACTCAGCAAAAAGGTATTAATCCATAAATATGTTTAGCCTTAACAGCATTTTACAGGTAGCTTACAAAAAAATCAATACATTCTTAAGACCTGACAAGCATCATCAGCCCATATCTTGCATCAACTTTAAGTGGACAATTGCAGAATTACCTGGGCGGAAATATAAAGGAAAGAAGCAATTTGCATCCGGAAACAAATGATCATTAGGAACTACGAAAGCCTAACGATCTCGTAACTTTCAGCGTTTCACCAGAAGCTCAATTCAGGTTAAAATGAGGGTCATGCCATCTTCAGAATATGGTCCAATGATTACTGAATGTTTTTCAGTGCGATTTAGCGTCACAACAACTATGGTTATCGGCTATGTTAAGTAATGAATACTTTTAAACATACAATCACGATTTTTGTTGAAATTCACTATCTTATCGTTTTCGATTAAAAGTTCAAAGAGAGAGAGAGAGAGAGAGAGAGAGAGAGAGAGAGAGAGAGAGAGAGAGAGAGAGAGAGAGAGAGAGAGAAAGCTTCTGGTCCTTAAACAAACTTCATTTCATTTTTAAGGCCTGTTGAAGATTTCCAAGTCCCCCGGGCGCAGAGAGTGGAATGGAATCTCATTTAAGATAACCCACTCGCAAAACACACTCGGAAGAAAACAGAGCTAATCCGTCTCCGACCAAAAGTTCCCGAAAAACCTTTCCGCTCTCATTAGGAAGAAGCGCAACAAATTAGCCGAGCGGAAAACTGTAAAATGCCGTAAAAATCTACAGCATAAAAATAGAAAGTCATTAACATATTTAAGTCTTATAAAACAATCCCTTGTAACTAGGGAGTAAGTTTGCTGTAAAAGGGCTGATCGCTAAATAACTCTAGTGTTTCCTGTGTTGTTGTTTGGCAATATTGTTACTATACCAGTTTAATCATCCTTGTTTCCTGCTACTAATCTTACGTAAATCCTTGGTAAACGAGGTTCTCCCTACGGGAAAACTCTGAATACATTTATATAATACTATTCAGGAAAATAAGATCTTAACATCAAGACGTGAAGAGCATTAAAATAATAATTAGTGAAACGGACTAAGTGTCTTGTGTCACCTGTATTTGAATGACCTTGAGAGGAACATTTACAGAAGGCAGAAATGAACAAAATACAAAGACTGGAGACATCTTCCTCGCCTGAGCTCCCATAATCAATGCAGACAAACACGACACAAAACTGGAAATGTTGGATCATTATTGAGACTTCGTGTAAGCACGACATGACATGCAGCGAAACCTGGATCGATGACCTGGACCACATTCGTGCATCACTGGCATAATGCAACTGGGGAGGAGAAGGACCCCAAATGGAGTCCTATCGGCCAGGGAGTTCATTTGGAGGATTGCCTTTCTCATCTCCGGAACACGTCAATCGCTGTCAGAATTTCCGATCTCCCGAAACAGGGCGCATTATCGGCATGCAACTGAAAGTGCGCCGTTCGACCAAGAATCTGACGCCGACAGACCAGCTGAGAATCCTTGACATGTGGCGTGCCCCGCAAAAATGACAATTTGCCACGAATCTGGACGCTCCGCCAAACCGAAAATCGATGACATCACACGTGGCCCGTGATATTGAGATTCTACCTAAAATCTAGCACCAGCATACTGATACCCGATACCCTAATTTAAAAAAAAAAAAAAAAAGCAACTTATAATTATAGCTGCTAGATGTTAAATTCAGATGAGAAAAATCTATTTCTCTTATTGCAAACATAAACAAGTTTGACTTTCTTATGTTTTACCTAACAAGTTCAACCAGCCAATGGATGACATTTTCGATGCAAGAAAGACTAATCTACGTCATTTACGCAACCATAATTATAATTTCATGTCAACTTCCGCCTGAAATGTCTTTAAAGAATAGTTCCATATAATTTCAGTCGTTCTCTCTCTCTCCTCTCTCTCTCTTCTCTCTCTCTCTCTCTCTTCTCTCTCTCTCTCTCTATGTAATTTCACCCCTTGCACCTTGCTTTCACCTATGGAACTTCAATTATTTGGTAAGAGAAGTTGAATATATCTACCTAAAAGAAGGGAAAAAAAGCAGTTTGACAATGAACATGTCATAAAATTCCCTTTACAGACAAATGTGGCAAAAAGTAGAAACCATACTGCCGATCACTTACAGAATGCAAAAATAAAAAGAAAATAAAATCTCGCTTCAAAGACGATTTAATTAAAATTGATTAAGCTTTTCTAAATTCGCCTTTCCTCAGTTATCGCTCTGAACGACTACTACTAATAAAATAAATATTAATTTCTCCAAGAATTATTATTATTATTATTATTATTATTATTATTATTATTATTATTATTATTATTATTATTATTATTATTATTATTATTATTATTATTATTATTATTATTATTATTATTATTAGGGGAAAAACTCAGTGAAATTTGTGCTTCTAATTCTAATTTCGATTGTATACATACTTTTGCCAATGAACCACTTACACAATACTGCTCTTACCTCTCCAGCAATCGATAACCAACAGCAGTGAGGTGTAAACTGTTCGTATGTAAGAACGAGAGCATAACTTGAAGAAAATGAAATACAAATTTCACTTAACGGGTTTTTGTCTGTGGAACGTGAAGGTTCGTCTAGTTTTATCACATTATTAACTATACTATTACTCAATATGAACAAAGGGTCATAAGTAACAAGCTTGATAGTCATTAAAACACCGAAAACCAAAAAAACAAAGAAAGATGAACCACCCAGCTATCAATTACATGCATACATAAAAAATAATGTAAGTCGGGAATTACAGAGGCAACGTTCCATTTGGCTTTGAGTATTACTACAGCTTCTTTTGGACTATAAAGCTCCCCCATGAAAGAAAGACTTCTTGTACGAAGTACTGTAACCTTAATATCACAAAATGAGATGTTCCAGCATTACCTCAATTTCTCTGGGATGTAGAAAAAATACACAACAATTAAATATTTATGATGTCAATTTAATACTCAAATACAAATATTGTTTCAGAAACTTTATTCTATCTCCAACGAGGAGGCTGTGTTATTTGGTTCAGTTTGTATGTAAGAAAGATAGCGTAACAGTAATGTTTGGATTTTCAAGAATCTTTATTAAAACATGAGCGATTCAATTGTGCAGGAAGAAGGAAAGCAAAATTGGGGAAGAAAAGACATTTCAGGAGGACAGATATTCAACCTTGGAGGAGGTTTACAACCTCTAAACTCTATAGTTTCAGTCGTTTAACAGACAAGAAACCGAAACTAGGTTTACCAACACCGTAGACTTTAATACCTAAATACTGATGTTTAATAATTACATTGCTCCTGGCATGAAGGGAATTTACTTTGGGAGAAGGAAAATAAATTTCGTAAAAAAAAAAAGGGGCGGGTGGCTATTTGGCGGTGGATTTCTCAACCTTGGCGGAGGTTTGTGGCTTCCCAACACTTCCTTTCTGAATACATCTCAAATAAGCCACGTAATTCTGCAAATGATTGAATAAATAACACCAAAAACAAGTAGAAAAATAAATAAATAAACGAAGGCAAACTCCAACAGCTCCTATACTTTCTGCTGATGACTGCCTGCTCTTAATTAAGGAGAGATAAGTATCAGATAATGACTTCAAAGCTTTTCCAGAGTAAAAAATGACTGCAATGAAATTTCCAGGGAAAAAAATGCCCACCATTAAAAAAATAGACGGGGTGATAAAAGGAATTTATTATTTTCGCTCGCATAATCAATGCAATTCCAGTTTCAAAACTGTTCAGGTACTAAAATATATCTTTCCTTTAAAAAGCTATTTAGAAAAACGATTAAACATTTTTCTGTCCGCATACAAAACAAACTTTAAAAATATAATCAACCACCGAGGAGCTGCATAAGAAAGACAAACGGAATTAAGTATAATCAAGTTTAGTTTCCAGAGAAATAGTCAGTAAAATATCACTTCGTTCATTTTAAAAAGTTACCGGGAAACTGTCCAAAGTAAAAGAACTGATTCAAACTGACTTCTCATAATAATGTTTCATAAAGTTGTTAACACGCTCCTCATTCGTTTCCTCACACACGCTATGGAATAAAAGATGATTCAGACAAACTTTAATTTATGAAGATCTCCGAAAGGGAGCGATTATATAATCTGTGAAAAAGGTTGTTTCCAGACACTGGAAAAGTCTACTTCATGATATTGGGTACAAAAAGCCGTCTGGGAAAGTTACTTTGTAGTCTGAAAAAAGAAAGATGTCTGGGAAAATTACGATATGAACTGGAAAAGGGGAGATGTCTGGAAGAGCTTATTATAGTAAATAAGGAATCTGTAAAACCTTATTCATAGTCTGTAAACAAATAAAAAGGACGTCTGTAAAAAGTAATTCATTATTGAATAAAGACGTCAAATAAAACTAACTGGTCTGAAACAAAAAGTACGATTGAGAAAGCAAATTAATATTGTCTGAAACAAAGGCGACGAACAGGAATGCTAATTTAAGGTCTGCGATAAAACCGATGAGGTTGGGAATTTATTCATTATCTGTAAAATATATAAACCTACAAAAGGTCGTTTAGTGTTTTGAAAAATATAAAGAAAAACTATCCCACAGTCTGCAAGAATCGGAAAGTGAACAGCAAGAAAGATGCAAGGAATGGCTAAATTATGGATTAGCAACAAGACCTAATATACAGAAGCCCAGGAAAGCCATTATCAAATTTGGGATAGAATGAAACGTCTGTAAAAGCTGCCATATATATATATATATATATATATATATATATATATATATATATATATATATATATATATATATATATGTGTGTGTGTGTGTGTGTGTGTGTATATATATATATGAGCATTCGGAAAAGCCTTGTATGGTTTCAAGCCTGTAGAATAGAATCTTGGAAAAAGTAATTCGAGATTAAAAATCAACGGGGTCTCGCCATTACTAATTTGTGATCTGTAATGAAAGATGTCGGAAAATCCAACAAAGGTAAACAGAATATAATGAATATATGTATATATATATATATATATATATATATATATATATATATATATATATATATATCACATAGCGCCAAAATCACACAGTTGTGCTTTCATCTGGACCTCAGATTATGTAGGTACAAGAGTTATCGAGTTACTGAAAAATCGAGAGGTTAAGAGATTATTATACATACTATATATATATATTACGTATATACGTGTGATATATAAAATAGACATACATATAGTACATACTACCTCAATATATATATATATATATATATATAATATATATATATATATATATATATATATATATATATATATATATGTATATAATATGCATGAGCGTGTCTGTGCGCGCATGTCGTCAGTCAGCCATCGATCTATCATGGATTATCCCTAATACGAACAACGCATAAGCCGTTGTACAGAAACCTAGCAATCTCATGGTAAAAACCATTTGCATCTCATATAAATCCCAAGATTAAAGAAAATACGCATCCTATTCATTTCACTGCCGGACAGAGCCAACGGCAAAGACACAAAAAACCGACAAAGAAAACAAAACCTTTTCTTTACTTTTAAAGAAATTTAATGAAACGAGACTGAAGGCGTCACGGTCAAGACATCATCCGCAGGCAGACAATCGAAGCTTGTCATGAAACTATTGCGAGGAGCGAGTTGTGTGCGTAGGTGACGTGAGCGTAGTAGTGTGAGCATACATTCAGTCAGCCCAGTTACCTAATTCATGAATCTGGACCCCTCGCGCCAATCGATAAATCAGTCAGACATGAAATTGGCGACACATTCCGCCAGTTCCTGGATTGGCTCCTTCAACAACTTTGTTCGTAAAACTCGCAACATGAGCTTCGTTGGCAGAAATAGAGAGACTTAAGAGAACAATGCAGAAGAGATGTGACGAAGGTCACCATTATTTACGACCAAACTACAATAATAAAACAGGAGGAAAACTTGTCAATAGCAGGGCAGTTTCTAGAAGGAATCTAGATCAATGCCGTTGCATGACTCAGCTCTCAAGAACATTCACGTCTACTAAGCAACAACTTTGGTAATGAACTTCACCTGTTCTTGCGAAGTAAGTCTCTCTCTCTCTCTCTCTCTCTCTCTCTCTCTCTCTCTCTCTCTCATTTAGTTACTATCATGGTGAAAAATTTACAATCATATGTATAATTACTCATTCTTTCAATTTTCAAATAGCCATTTCCAATCAACTTTTTAAAATGCAGTTTGAAGGATCCATTCCTGAAGAACCATATCTCTCCCTTAATGGAGTCTTTGGACGTTTGTTTCAAGCCCGAAAATGTAAGACATCTAGTTGCTTTCGGATCGCAAGAAATTGGTACCAGCGTCTTTAAAGGTCAAGAAATAGGGTGTGGGGGTAACAACCTCATCCCTGTAGATTTGGCACACACGGCATTCGTTCTACGCTTCCGGGGCGCAATTGTATGCTAGTATTGCACCAGCCTTGGTTTTCTGCCACGCCCCTAAGTTAGGTTAGATTGCGATAGGTTAGATTAGTTCAGAAACATAGCCAGGTGGTAGTATGGGTTTGGGAAACATAATAATGAGATTATTTTAAAGAAGATTCTGTGGTTAGTTTTTCAGATATGGCGTCCCGCTTTTTCCAGGAAAGGTTCCGGTTTTCGGACACAGCGAAGAGACGTTTCTCTAGAGAAAACATGGAGATATTCTATGAACTCTTTAAAATATTATTCCCATGGACGTAGTTGGAGCTATGTCTTTACTCTCTATTACCTCAAGGAAATGTATAAATGTAGTGTGGTTGCAATAACACCTAATACACATAACACACACACTCACACACATACATACATACACGCAAATATATGTAAATATATATGTGTATATTTATATATGTGTGTGTGTGTACGCGCGCGCTCGCATAATTAACTATATATTACCCAGCACATTGAAAATGAGATACCTCTTCTTAACACAATTACCCAAATATTTTGTTGTCAAAATGTAACGAATACTAGGCATACAAACATGAGGGATACTGGAACAACAACTGCTTAAAATATTAAAAGTAAATTCCTACTTCAATGACTAATTAAATAAAGACAACTGGATCCAATGTTATTCGTGATTATGTACAGCCTCTCTCTCTCTCTCTCTCTCTCTCTCTCTCTCTCTCTCTCTCTCTATTATGTACAGCAGTTCTAGAAACATGAGCAATACTTATTGCAGATCTAAATAAGTAACTTTAATTCTTTACCAGATCACATCAGTTCTACCAAGAGAAGGATATAATTACCGCTGAAATGCACAACCCTATCAATCAACGTAAAAATGAAACAGTAGTTCACATAGTACCAAGACAATCCATAGCCATAAAATAAAAAAGGTGTTTAACAGAAGGTAGAACTATAACAACCAATGCTGAGTGAGGTGTGACGACAGCCCACGAGCAGAAAATGCATTCACGGTCATGGTTTGCTCAAAGAGATCTTTCCAGAAGGATTTAGTCATTCCAGGACACACCTGTGCTGTGAGTTCATTACGCGAGGATCCCCGACTTAGCTGCGATTACTAAGGACTTGATAAAGTCTGTTTTGAAGGAGTTCAGCAACGAAAAGCGTCTTCGTGATTTTCCCAAATTTTTCTTGTTCATGAACCATCAATAAAATTTAATCAATGACAGTGATGTGCGAGGATAATTCACTGTCATAATACGGTCAGTAATTCACAAAGCTTTTTACGGAATAACTGTAAATTTCATATAAAGTTCATGACAGCAAACGCTTATCATCCATACAGCCACAAAGCTTGCAACGTGACAAACAACTCATTATTCCGCTACAAATCAGTCACAGTATCATACTAGCTGGAAACTGGTTCTAATTATTGGTGTTGGCTTTGTGAGCGCCAAACGCCATAATGAACACCGTTTTGTAACTAACGAACCCAATTACTGCATAACACCCACCACAATCAATGATGATCTAATCATTCATTTATACGACAAAGACTCATTTATGACCTGGGGATCATGAATCACTCACAGTGACTGGTTTTATGAACAAGTCTAAGAAAATAACAAACGTCTAAACCCTTCATGTATGTATAGAATAGAATATACAGTTTAGGCCGAAGGGCAAGCGCTGGGAACTACGAAGTCATTCAGCGCTGAAAGAAAAATTGAGAGTAGAAGGTTACAAAGGTGTAACGGGAGGAAAACCTCCCAGTTGCACTATGAAACTATTGTTAAAAGAGGGTGGAAAGTAAGCGGGAAGAAATAATATGAACGGAGGTACAGTAAAAGGAATGGAATGAGTTGCAGCTGATGGCACTACCACCCTATGGGGGATATGTACGTATGTATGTATGTAAAGAATATACCATATACAAATTTACATGACTGACAGATATTACTAAAAATTTTTCTTACTTTCGGCAGCCATGCATTACAATGTCCAAAAATATATAATGTCCTGTACAACATAAATATACAAAAAAATATAAGTAATATAGCAGCCTTCCTCCTGACATATAACATAAAAATAAAAACCATCGCAGTAACTGTATGCTTATATCTAAAGTACCTTTTAATAAAAACATTGCTAATGCACGTCGAAAAGTCAGCAGAAGTAGAACCCATACCCCATAAATAATGAGTATCCTAAGCATCTGGTTGATGTATCAAAATGCTATCCTCTGCGCAAAGATGCCTTACTCTCAACGTTTATCATCTGACTCAAGGCATACATTTTGCATCTTTGTAATATTTTCGTGTCGGCATTTTTGTGAATTAATAAAAAAGGAATTCATTTATTTAACTAAGTGTTTGCTACTCGATGCACGTTAGGTAACAACGATAAAAAGTAAATCTGCCAAATATTCTATGAAAATACTGATAACGTTACTGGGCTAAACACTACCGTCGAGATTAACGCCCCGAAGCGGATAATATCAAATGCACAAAGCGATTAACTTTGACCTGTTATCGCCAACGAAAAAAAAATCTAACTGGAAATCGTCCAAAGAGACTGTTCCTACTCAACTTCTAAAAACAGTAACTATATTCATGATAAGACCATAAACAATGCAGCAGGAAGTGTTAAGCCAGTACAGCAGACAAGAAATTGGCTATCGTTATTTACGGAACAGGTCACTATTGCGGGAATGGGATTACTCATGGGACCTCTTCATCCTCATTATTAGTCGATTTCCTTCCACTTTCTTCACTGCCGGCCCCACTGCATGAAGACCAAAACTTTTATTAACTCGTCTTTCTTTTTTTATGCATATTTTATTTATTTTTCTTTTATTCTCACCAGGTGCACCATCTCCCCATCATACAGATTTCTTGGCCTAAATGAGGACGCACCTCGTCTAGTATTTTCAATTGGTTTTCGTTCACAAACATCCATGTAAACTATTCCATTTCTTACACAATTCCATGGCAATTGTCCAAGACCCCAAAAACAATCAGACTTCCAAGGAAACATATTCGGAATTTCTCTGACTTTCCCGTGTCGCTATACAGTTCCCTATGAGTCAAATGTTTGGTTCTATATACACACTGCGATTTCCTCAGGGAGGCCGGAAATAGAATCTATCCTGCCTTTGCATCGACTATGTAAACTACTAATAATTGATTTACTTATGAAATTTGGCTGTCAAGCCAAGTACTGGGACACTTCCAGCATTCAGCACTCAAGAGGGTAGCTGGTGTGGTTGGACAGCACGGTAAAGAGATCCACAAAATAAAGTACGAGGATCTGAGGGCTGAACTGGAAGCAAATGCCACAGTTGCACTAAGAAGTTAAGTCAGAGGCGTTGGACAGCAAGACTGAAGAAAAGAAGCGGGAAGAGATGTCAAGCAAAAGGTTAAAAGGTGCGCCCTTTAATAATGCATACAGACCGGCACTATCGCCACCCCCGCAAACCCACAAAGGTTAACTACTAATAATGAATCTGAAAACCTACCAGAAGCCGTGCAGGTGTTGTACTGCTTTGTCCCACCTTTTTGGCCACTTGAACGTGACCGCGGTCATTCCACGAACATCTGCATAAAGGTCAATCCCAGTTTACCCCTTACAGGAAAACATCAGTGACCTCAGAGATGAGCAATCAAGATCAACATGACGGCGTCCATTGATGTAATTGCAAGTGCCCATCTACAAAAAATAACAAAAGCCTAGTAAGGCACAATCCTTCGATACTAATGGTCATCACAGCGGACAACCTAAATAATTGTAGTGCCGTGAGGGAACGTCGAAAAAGATCGTAAATTTTGTGGACTGTAACGCCGAGGGAGGAGAATTAGCGCTCGGCCATAATTATTGACCGAAGGAAGACGTTCTCCCTCACTTCGCAACAAACCCTATAAAAGCCACAAAGCGACAACTATTGCCAAAAACAACACATTTATTTTAATCCTTACACTCGTTGTACGTTTCCCGTTAATGAAGTTTGTATATTGGGAATAACGCTCTACACACCCCCTACAAGCACCTCCACCTGATGGGGCGAAAAACAATTATCGATGATCACGTAGCCCTATATTTGCATGCTATCAATAAAAAAAAGTAACTATCACCGATTCACGACTGACTGACTGACTAGTTAATTTGTAGTAATCTGGCGTTACAACAACGAAGGTTATGTAAACTCAAACGGCTATCTAGGTCCTGTGCCTTCATCTTAAAAGAAAGACAAACCTCCATTAAGAGACAACTAGAGGATTTCGTAAAATCGAAAAGTGGTCCTTCAAACCATTAGGAAAACAAATGGCTCTGCTCCGAGATATACCAGCAACCAAAAATAAGGAACAACTTACTTTGGAAATATGGGTGATGCCGATGGGAACGACATTATATTGCATAACTCAGAGCTTCTTCGCTTACTCTGGGAGTAAGCCTACTTTGTTGTTGTTGTTCTTGCTGTTCTTGTTCTTGTTGGGGGGTAGGAAAGCCCTATGGGAAAACCCTAAAAATGTCTGAAAAATGTGTTTCGCGTTGACTTAAATATACAGGAATTTTAGGATAGGATATTTATGATTTATTTATTAAAATGAAAATGTAAAAAAATAAATAATGTGCATCTTAAATTGTACAGAACAATTATCATCAATAAAATATAGCGTATTTATTTCAATTTTCGTTGGTGAAACAACGCATTATTTTACTGGGGACTATAGCACGCGTCCGAGTAAGCTGGAGGTCGGATAAGCCCTGTTTATTTTATTATGTTAGTACCCTGATACCTACTGGAATAAAATTATAGCTTAAGCAAAATGGGGAGAATGCGAAAAATACAATTTTAATGAAATTAATCACTGCAGAAATATAATTGAATTTGACAATTTATGTGTACGGGTATATCTAATTTTGTTAATTAACAAAAGCAATAATGACAATATGGATGTGGGTAACGAAACCTTAATTCTGGAAGGCGGGTGGAGATAAAGACGCCTTAGGGCTGCGTCATGAAAAATTCAATGTGCCCCTGTTAACGTAAACAGTAAACCTTGTATATTGATGGTGGTTAGTCAACTGAGGGTTCGCGACCAGGGGCAGACAAGAGTATTGAGGGAGCAACCTCATTCAAACAAAGATTCACCGAGAACTTGCTGGTTAAAACCGACTGAAGTCGCTCCTTTTCAGGAAGAAAAGGAGTAGTAAAATACTGATGAAAATTGCGTTAAAAACATTGTAGAAGAAAATTATCCAGATAAATATGGTACCGTGATAATTATAAAAAAAAAAAAAATTCCATTACATACCTTAACGCCAAAGATGACACTGAAATACACATGTGCCAACTCACCTGAAAAGAGTAAATCATATATTAAGACTAAGACACATCGGACATGAGAGCAAAAAACAATTCTCTTTTTCATAAATTAATGCAAGACACTAAAGGGCAGTACACGCACACACACACATATATATATATATATATATATATATAATATATATATATATACTATATATATATATATATATATAATATATAATAGAGAGAGAGAGAGAGAGAGAGAGAGAGAGAGAGAGAGAGCTAAAAGCGTGTACATATTTAGAGGGGGAATTTTGTCTACCTCCATCCAAAACATGACATTTAATTACAAACGTCAAGTGACAGCTTTACACAAGACTTCGATAATGATGAAGCAAGGTAAGTACACAAAAGCATTAGACATAATAAACTTTATCAGACACAGTGTCTTAAAAGCAGTATCTACGTTCACTTAATCAAAAACACTGTCATGATTCATATGCCATAAGGTTGTTAATTTTCTGTGCTGTAAGTAGCCAGAACTCGCGAAAACACTCTAGTTGTATTTCTAATCTCATGGAAATATATCCTCTCTGCACACAAACACATAATCGATAAGTAACGGCGTACTTTTCAAAAGGTCAGAATAACTCATAACTTCGTTCCTAATGAAGAAGAATGAACTGGAATGCAAATGGTGCGACGCTGGCGGAGTGACGGCATCAACAGAATCAAAAGAAAATAATCATAATTTCAAAGAAGGTAAATCGGAAAATAATATGATGATGAAAAAATAAAATTTAATTCGACAGACAAATGACATCATATACATACTTGTAATAAATACCATGAACGTCAATACGGTGATGAGCCTAACTGAGGTTTACATTATATAAGGAAGGTGCCAGTAAGTTTTCATCATCGCCAGAACACAGGAGAAGTGCCAAAATGAACACCAGAAACAAATGCATTTTCACTATAAAAGAATTTCGAGACATTTGATAAATGTTTCGGTGTTTGGGATGAAAGCTTACTGATGGGTCTTGGTACGGCAATTGAGTAAACAATTTTAAAAATATTTCAAGAGTTAGATTACGTTAAGCCACTGACACGAAAAGGCATGAAAATAGACGTTTTTTAAAAGGATATAGTAAACAAAATCTTTTACGAATATTTCGTGAGTTAAACGAAATGTAGCCAAGAACGGCAAAAACTTTGAGAGAGATTTCAGGAATGATATTTGATAAATAAAAGTCTACGCCCCAAAAGCAAAAACATAATGGAGAGAAAGAGAGAGAAGAGAGAGGAGCGAGATAGAGAGAGAGAGAGAGAGAGAGAGAGAGAGAGAGGGGGGGGGGGGGGGGGGGGGGGGGGGGGGGGGGGGGGGGGGGGGGGGGGGGGGGTGTGGGGGGGGGGGGGGGGGGGGGGGGGGGGGGGTGGGGGGGGGGGGGGGGGGGGGGAGACTGTATTATCTACGAATATATAAGGAGCAAAATTACAAAATTCATAAGATCTGACAAATCATTTTACGGGTTAGATTAAATGGTAATGGCCTCAAACAATTTTTAGAACGATCTGACTGAAGCGTTGTAGTGCAGAAATCTCTCTTACGATTATTTCAGGACTCGAAATGATAAGAGCCTTAAATGCCAAAATCTGTAAGGATTTCAACAGCACGATTTAGCAAATAAAAATCTGACGAACGATTCACGAGTTAAATTAAACAGAGCTTTTAGACGCGAAAAGCTGTAAGAAGGATTGTCATGTGGATGTTTAGTAAACATAAATGTCTGACGAATATTTCAGGGCTTAAATTGAACAAATCACAGACTTTCAGAGTTTTCATTCTGATTACCATGAGGATATTTATTGAATACAAAAATCTTTGACGAAGATTTCAGAAGGATACAGATCACGTGCATCTGCTTGCAGCTGAAGCAATCACCATTAATGCAACGTCTCTCTCTCTCTCTCTCTCTCTCTCTCTCTCTCTCTCTCTCTCTCGCTATATATGATTGACGAGCTCTCGACGGGAACTGAAGTAGAATCTGTCGAAACCTTTAATCTCAGGCGATTACAGAACGGCGCGAAGAAAGTCAGAGTAAAAAAATAATAGAAGTGACCGAATTCGTTCAACTTGGGAGGCAAAGGCCATTTTCATAAACGACTTGGGCATCTCAGCAGCTTTGAGCACACACCAAAGATAAATAGATGGAAGTGCCCTGGACTGGTATGATTTTGCTGTAATGTACCAAAGCTGGCACCAGAATAGTCATGGCACATGGGCTTGGCATCTTTTGCCAGTGAAACTAGTCAGTTATAAGTAAGACATACGACCTTTTCAAATAATATATAAAAGAAATGACGCAGTAAAGACCCAACAATGTAACAATAGATCAGACAACATAATCTGCACATCGGCAATTCAGATAGCAGGAGATTTATGACTCTAATGAATAGCTAAAGAACCGAAGCTCTGTCTGATAATAAATTTTGTACGTCATAAAAAATGTTTGAATCTAATTTAATTAAAGAAAATGAAGAACCAGTACTTATCGGTGCTCAGATGACAGATCCTTTTTATTATGAAAAAGAAAAAGGAAAAGCTGAAGAGTATGACAGGAAGTTTACGATATATGTGAAAGATATATCATTCATCCAAAGATTTAGAGAACGTTTAAGAAGATGTGAGACCAGGAAGAGAACTCACGAGGGTGAAGTGGAGAGATGATTACTACAACAAAAGTAAAATCAAAATCAAAACACACGTTTTCATTATGGATGAATCGCGTTGGAGTATTGCAGT
>NC_087212.1:71048346-71053346 GCF_015104395.2 Macrobrachium nipponense | reverse complement strand
GTGCGCATGCGCGTGAAATGAATGTACTGCGATTTTATGCAAAATTTATAGCTATCGTGCACGATATCCAAAAATAAATCTAACGACCGGAGCCTGTAGCAAATGTGAAATGTAACCATAACATAAAAGCAAACATCTTGGTCACTAGAAATAGTATAAATATATAAAAAACGAATGACGTCAATTCCATAGAGATTCAATGGTAAAAGGTATAAAACATAAAATGCTGAGCGCATACCAACCTATGACGTAATTGCAAGCTTTCAGGGAAAAAACGCTGTTTCATAATGCCAACTGATGCCGTTTCGCTGACAATATTACTGTTTTCCTGCCTTATGTTGAGAATTCTAGTTACCTTGTATTATGTCAACTCTTATTAGTTCCACTCTCATTTAAAAAGTGTCAGTCAACAATATTTCGATCTTATAAATCAACTAATACTAAAACCTACTAGCACTTATGTGAAATGTCACAATTCCAATACTGCTGGGCGAACTGTTGCTATCTGTATCGCTTATTTCGTAATTCAAATAACACAATTTAGGCAACAACAATACACTGTGAACACATCATTCAATGTAATTTTTCATAGTTGCGTCTGTCTGTCACACATAAATTAACGCGCTAATGGAATAACAGTAATACGAAGAAATGTAAATTAGACTTAATTGTACCTATAATGCTGAGCTATTCAAGATCTTTAAAGGAAAAAACAAAGCAAAATAAATTGAAATAGTAAAAAACTTTATTTTGAAAACTAAATTTATCTTCCACGATAAACTGTACTTGTTCAAATGGGTCTGGATATACTTCGAATTAACATATAGGCTTATCTTTAAAATAAACATTATTAACCACGCAAACTCGACATTAACCTAACACATCCCAAGTCATATTATACTGTCATCTTCCTATATGCAATGTGTACATTTCATCTCAGGTCTTCTCTGTAATCACACACACAAAAAAAAACTCATATAAGGAGAAAAACTGAATACCGATCACAGAAAATATCACTATCAAACACAACCAATACGCTGAAGGAATGAAATACAATGGGAACTTTCATGAGGCACTACGACTAGATATATGTAAGAGAAATGGACACGCAAAATAAATTAGTCATATCTCAAAATATTTTCAGGGTAAGCTTTAGTACACCTTTGAACTTGGATGGGAATATTTTAATGACTGCTGCTTGCTCCATGCACTGCCACGCACAAATAATAATACATACATACATATATATATATATATATATATATATATATATATATATATATATATATATATAATATATTTATATATGATATATATACATACATACATACATACACACACACACACACATATATATATATATATATATATATATATGTATATATATATATATATATATATATATATATATATATATGATATATATATATATATATTATATATATATATATATATATATATATATATATATATATATATATATACGCAGCGTGCTTGTTTACAAAACCTATACCAAAAAACAAAGTTCAAAGTTCACGCAAGAATAAACATAAATCAACACAAATGCAACAAATTAAAATGTCAAGATAACGGACACGCGGAAAACGAAATAATATCGGATTTGATTCTCTCTCTCTCTCTCTCTCTCTCTCTCTCTCTCTCTCTCTCTCTCTCTCTCAAACGAAAATCATACCCTCGGGAAGTCTTTAAATTCATCCAAAGTGTTTGCTGATCAAATAGTCTGGAAGCCCTTTAAAATTCAAATTGTTTAGCTGGAACAAAATAGAAACCCTTTGCTTTGACAACACCCTTTTTGTTATTTTTAAAAGAGTTTTCTCATCGTCTAAAGCTGCAAATCCAATTGAGAAGGAAAGAGAAGCAAATGCTGTTAAGAGGATTAAAGGTGCTTTCTTTTGTCTACAGTAGACTCTTCATACAGCAAAAAAAAAACAGAAAAAAAAAAAATCTTTGCTGAAACGTACAATCTGATCAACATAATACCGAGATCTGAAGACCGACTACTGACACACCATTGAGACTGGCCTTCCAACTACTAAATAAATGTTTCCATCTACAATGTGGTTCCGTTTTTCCTGTTATTGTTTCAGTATAAAATATATCTTTTGAGCCTAAGATCCGCCTCCCCTCCTTTTCCGTTGATTCTATGCAAATTGAAATCTGTTGTCAGTTTTCGAACGTTATTTGATTTTCACTTTGGCATTTCCCTAAGGGTGTCGTATGAGTCGGTTGGGGTCGGGGAGGCACATCGAATTGATGGCGGGACAGGGACAGGAAAGAAGCGAAGTGGGTTTACTAAGGGAGATGGAGAAGTGGGTGGAATGGGAAAGGGAAGAGGAGAGGGGAGAGGGGAGAGGGGAAGGTGTCCGGAGAGCGAGAGAATGGCTGCAACGTGGAAAGATTGGGTGTGGTTTCATATCACCAGGAACTAATGGAATTCACAGACGCTCGCACGAACAACAACACCGCAGCCTTTTTCAGTCCCATGACCTCATGCAATCGTTGTTCCTGGAGGTGGTGGCTCGACCGACAGAAGTCCTCTTATTTTGACACCACCTTTATACGGATCTTCTGGCGATGCTCTCCACGAAAAGGCGAATGTTTCATTTCTTATTTTCCAGAATGACAAAACGCCAAGTAAACAGATGACATGACAAGCTAAGCTAACGCAATTTTCTTTTCGGGGGAATGATTAGGGAGTATATGTAAAAATAACTTACGTAAAATTAGAAATCGGTAAAAATAGAAAATAAAAGAATATTTATAAGACGAATAAGCAAAGAAACTCTCTTAATTTAGTCCATTTAGTTGAAAGACACATTTCCCTACCAAACCCTTATATAAACTACAAAGTACTTTATATAAATTACTAAATACATTTAAAAATTCGTCCAAAATGCATTTTCATTTCACAATTGCAATCTTTGCAAAGAAAATAGCGAAGTGAAAAGTTAAAAAGACCCTCATTCAACACATTAAGACATTTTCTTCGAAGTCAGAAAAAATGAAGAGGTAGATTTCGACTTTTGATTAAAATAATACATGTTTAACAATAGACAATGGTACATACAAACATACCTGGTCAAATTGCGTTGAAATGCAGCAAAAAATGACATCAAATGGAGGGAAGAGATTACTCAACACAAGCTATCTAAAAACATTGCAAAATTTAACTTTAAAAGCTAATTTGCTAAATACCACGAAAACATATCGGCATTATCATTTCACGGTGCTGTGGTAAGATCCACCTCTCTCATGTGTCCACACTTACTACGCTAGAAATTCTATACGATAGTACTTGTACCGTGGCCGACGGTCCAAAACAATTTAATAAAAACTGCTTCACAGTACAATACCTATGGAGGCAGTTTTCTCCTTCAATGGCAAGATCATGAAAGGAACTAACACACGGCAAACACTAAGAATACTGAAGAAAACCAACCAATACATCACGATCTACATTAATAGCCTGAATCCAATATTTTAATATTAGGAGAATTTCGAAAAAAAAAGACAAAATGTCGCACCAAAGAAAATGTGGCGAGCACAGGGCAATGAGTACAATAACTCTACGGTACTAACCACCCGTATTTCACTAAATGCCGAGAACCCTTGACGTGATTTTCCATCACCTAAATGAAGTTTAATAATTGAATAAAAATGTGGAGAAAAATTGATGAATGAAAAAAACGTCACTTTTCTTCACTTCACCCACTTACATTTGAATCAAGTTATGACCAATATGCACCAGATTTTCAGATAGATAAACGAAGAGCTCAGGGTTATCCTACACTACCCGATTTCAAAAATTAAAATGCAAAAATTCATACAACGTTAGCATTGCTACATAATCTTGAAGTACATAAAACACAAGCTATATTTCACGAGCTATTAAATTAATCACTATAATTCAGATGGTACTGCCAGGGTTCGATCCTTAGTAAACTTCCGGTTTTGCAGCTGAACGTCCAGCAATACACGATTACGACTAATAACTTCATACCGGCTCATGATTCACATTCAAAACTATTGTTTCAAATCCATGTGCTGACAATGCTCAATAAGTGTTTCTTGTTTGATTCAGATATGAAACCAAAGATGCTTTTCATTACTCACAGCACATACATATGAAAATCCAGGACGGGCCGAGTTCAGACACAATACACTTGACGTCAACTGCAACTCTGAATAAAAAATACTCTCTTATTCAATACTGCACATGTTGTTAAGAAGACTGTAATGAATATACCTACGACTAAAAGAGTGTGACCCATTTTTGCACTGATCACAATCAGTGCAAAAATGGTAAAAAAAGTATTATCTGTTTACACTATTACACAACACACTTCCAATGATCGAGTAAACACTAATAACAAACAAGAAATTATATTTAGCATGAAACTTGCCTCATAAAATACAATACTTCTCAGTTTAAACTCAAACACACACATATACCTATATATATATATATCTATATATATATATATATATAATATATATATATAGATATATATATATATATATATATATATGTATATATATATATATATATATATATATATATATATATATATAATATAAATATAAATAAGGAAATAACTACAGAGCTATCTTTTACAGGATCTATTTTGAAATTTCTTATGGATGAAACAACCCTTAAAAATAAATTCGTACATCTCAAAAGTCGTTAGTTGAGTTTATTTCAAGTATCGCAATGTTTCATGTATACTTAGTGGACAACTTACTAACAAATTGCCCTCGTCAAGGTCCGCTGGCGATCGGGAACGAAACGAGTTCAGGCGTTTTCTTCAAGCTATCCTTCATGTTGGGGGTACTGAGAATTTTATCATAATTATTTATTTAGTTTATTTTAGAATAATACATAATATGTTTTCGTGTGTGTAAACTTTCATATACACAACCAATATACGAGCATACAGTATAATATATAGTATAGATAATATGAATATATTATTATATAA
>NC_087212.1:71033346-71043346 GCF_015104395.2 Macrobrachium nipponense | reverse complement strand
CAATATCTTTTACCACCCACTCGCCGTCATTAAGTGTGATCTCATTAAATCCATCGATAACAACTCCGCTGCAGTTGCTGCTGTCGATGTTGTGTGCTCTTAAACTACTAATGCGACCAAGTACATTAGCCTCCTCCCCTTTGAATTTATAGGACTTGAGGTGAAGCATTTTCAAGTTACGTAAGCACTGAAATGAAATTAAACAAGTCAGGACTCAAAATCTACTGTACACTGTGCACTTAAGCGTTCCTACCGGTAGAACACACTAAGTGCACAGTGTACGAGAGGGGACCAAAAATCAGCAAGTCATCGTTATAGTTTCAAATATATCTAAGCAGAGGAACAGTAGTTATGAACAAGGTGAATCTTTCAACGACAGAAATGTTGGTTCTAAAATTTGCCCAAAAAATACCCAATCTCATCTTGTATATGGGTGCATTAGTTTATTTATAAGGATTTTTAAATATTATAAACCTTCTTTAAAAGCCACTCTTCAAACACGAAAAACCATGCATTGATATCCTTTTAGATATTTTTTTTAAACGAAAGATATTCACGAGAATAGATTTTGAGACCTAAATTGTTTAATATCATTTTAGGCTTACGTAGCTTGAAAATGCTTAACCACAAGTCCTATAAAATTCAAAGGGGACGAGGCTACTGTACTTAATCGCATTAGTAGTTTACGAATACGCAACATCGTCAACAACTCTGCAGCAGTTGCTGTCGATGGATTTAAAGCGATCATGCTTAAGAACAAACATGACATAACTCCTGTTGCAGTTATTCACTACCGTAAATTTGAAAAATTAAAAATGTTGATACCAGCCCTCATGCATAGCGGGGTCAGAGCCAAATGGCGTACTTAGTCAGTTCTGGCGTTAAAAAAAAATCTACCTCTTATCTCGGCCTCTAGTATGATCAGCTTTGCATAAGCGACCTCTTACTTAAGCACTGGATATCGCTTGGTGGCGCCTTTTACTCCCAACGTTGCAGCACTTTTAAAGATATAATTAAATGCATGTTTTTGTCGTAAAACAGTTAAAATAATCTCCATTCTGAATGTATAGAGACAACATTAATAAAAGTGGTGGCTTTATTATTTTTTTACCCCAAAAGCGATCATTATGATTTAGATCATTTTCAAACGATTCCTGGTTTATTACTATATTCAGCGAAATCTATTTCAACAGGCAACCTGTTCTGTCACATTTAGTGCTTTTGCATCTGGCAATGAATGACTGTTGCTCGATTTGCCGAGAGCCAGCATCCACTTTCTGATGAGGCTACACGACGCTCAACTGGTAATTAACAAAGATTTTTACTGTAAAACTGTGATACTTCTTTAAAGTGCCTTGCACCATCACCGTACTTTTTTGTAACGTGTGTTGCTGCTGTCTATTTGTTTGTAATTTACCTTAGTTTTTACTTTTCTTGTGTCCTTTCGTTCTTCTCCACCTCTTTTATGTATGAACATTATTTTCTGCGGAAGCTTCCTATGCAATTTAATAGCCATTCACCTTGTTTCACAAGTCTCAAAATTCTAATTACCTTAATTATAATAATATTCATGCTAACTCCATTAGTGAGACACCAGAGAACGAAACCACAGGTGGTGTATACGAGTATAAGGACTATTTCCTGTAATATCCATTAGGCCCAAACTGACCGGAGCAGTGGTTGGTCGCATATGACAGAGAAGGCCTCCACAACTTTTTACCAAAATGTATTTATATATATAGTATTATGTATGTACTATACACACACACACACACACACACACACACACACACACACACACATATATATATATAAATATATATATATATATATATATTTATATATATATGTGTGTGTGTGTGTGTGTGTGTGTGTGTATACAATATCTAAAATCTATATATATCTAGTATATAATCATATTAAATATTGTTTATCGGGCACACGCGCGCACTTTCGCGCCAGTGTGTATCATCTTTCAAGAAGATCAGAGGCAATCTTCACTTCGTAATGGATTTACTGGCCTCTAACAGCATCCTTCACGTCTTGCTCCTCAGAATCAAAAACCTTCAACGTCTTTTTCTCCCTCCAAGTGAGATGTTTGTGTATCGCCATCTTCTTTCCGGAAACGAAGTGGCTCACTAACCAACTCTCTCAACGAAATGGCTCAAACATACCGATGAGGACAGACCAGCTTGCCACACAGGTCTTGTAACCAGGAGAGGATGTTTCGGAGAGAGAGAGAGAGAGAGAGAGAGAGAGAGAGAGAGAGAGAGAGAGAGAGAGAATCTTCTTCACACACAGAATGTTTTTCTGAGAGAGAGAGAGAGAGAGAGAGAGAGAGAGAGAGAAAATCATCTTCACACACAAGAATGTTTTTCTGAAAGAGAGAGAGAGAGAGAGAGAGAGAGATGAGAGAGTCTTCTTCGTACACACACACACAAACCACCGAGAGAGAGAGAGAGAGAGTAGGTTTCCTGCATTACACATTAAAGATTGCCAGAAAGCCAAAGGGGACGATCAATTTCCCACTGTAACTTGTTTGTAAATGAAGGCAAAAGGAAAGTGTTCACGGAGACTCGTTCGTTTCGGTGGCATTTAATCGGCTACCAATACAGTGATAAAAGAACATACAATATACACTGACTTCGAGAAACTTGCGTTTCCCAGCTGAAGCTATTTCTTTTATTGACAATAAAAAAACGTTTCCCAGCTTAAGCCATTTCTTTTATTGACATTAAAAAAAATTGTGTTTTTCTTGGCAGCATTGACGAACGACAATACTTTTATGCACTCCATGAGCCAAAGGTTGCTTCACATTTTCAAATGTCTTACCCTTTCTATACCACTGCAACAGGCATACCAAGTAACGATTAATTTTTTATCATCTTGTACACATGGGAAGTGAAGGAGAGGGTGTCAGTTAACCCAAACTCATTACAGAAAACACTTTGATAAATAATGGTCCAAATAATAAATGTTGGCTTCACCCAGAAAGAAGCGACAGATTTGCCTCGCTCTAAAAGATGGAGAATTCTCAAGTTTGCCAATAGTGGGAAAGCAATCTTCAAATGCTAGTCCAATCCATAAATTATCGATTTTTTTTTAGAATAGGTGACCTCATAAGTTTTATGGGGCCACCATGGAAGGCAGGTTTCTCTTTCAAATTAACAGAACAGCGACCAAAAAAATTAAGCACCTCTGAGTCAGTCAAATTTGGCCCACCAAATCAGAGTTATAATCTAGGCAAGGACGAATAACAACAGAAAACTTTTGTAACTAGTCTGAAAACAACTTCTCGTAATTGACTCGTTTAGTTAAAATACAAATGCGGAACAAAGACCCCCTAACTTCGGGAGTTAATGATATTATTTTGGAATACGATTTCCACAGACCCCTTAAAAAACCCGAATAGCGATTTCGATGAAGAATTTCATTCTTCGCTAGCTGGATGGTCATAAGAATGAAATACATTCAACTTTAATTCACCATGTAAATAACTAATCTCATGCATTTAATTTTTTTTAGAAACATATCTGGCAATACTGACTAAAATCTTTTCAATACAAGAAACTTTAACATTCTTATGAAAAGTTCAAATAAGCAGGAAAAGGCAAGAGAAGAACAAGCAGACAATAGCTGTTGCCTTGAAGTCTTTTGGATGTTCACTACACCAAGGGATCATTATTCAAATGAGCTAAAGAGATCAAATCTGACAGATGAAGAAAGTGTAATCAGAATCAAGACCATGAAGATGGGAAGTAAAATAAAGAACAAAGCCTCAAGAACCTCACAAACTGTGTGTAAGTAACAGAGAGAGAGAGAGAGAGAGAGAGGGAGAGGACGAGAGAGAGAGAGAGAGAGAGAGAGAGAGAGAGAGAGAGAGTTCCTATGCAAAACAGCTCAGGATAGCAACACAGCTTAATAATTCCCTTTAGGAGCAATTCGTTCACTTGGTAAGGTGAATTCGATATTACTGGGTTATCGGCGGATTAATCTCTCTCTCTCTCTCTCTCCATATACTATGTATATATATATATATATATATATATATATATATATATATATATATATATATATATAATATATAGTCACAAAGCGTTCCAAATACCTGGTTATTACACTTACCAGTCATAGGACACAAAGTTACCTAACTGGAATCAGATACTTGAACTTTCATAACAAATAAAATACGACCCTTGTCTTCAATCACTTCAAGGAAATTGAAGGAACAGCACAATCTATCACTTCGGCATGCACACAGATTTATTCCTACCACTGGTGGTCAATAAATAAAACACTATTATAAAGACTTTAAATACAAAAACTTATTAAATTTAAAATTTATGAGTATAATTCACAGTCTTACTGTGTAGCAAAAATTTAATATTACTTAAAAACAAAACAAAATACAATTAATTCTTGAATTAAATTATAAAACAAAATTAAATAAAATGTTAATTTATCAAGAAATTAAATTAATTAAGCAAAATTTAAACTATTAAGAAATACTTAAGATTTGAAAAGAAAATCTAAGTAAATAAAACTGACCACAATTGTTATATCATGAAATTAAATCAAGCGCACAATGTCAAACTATTAAGAAACACTTAAGAAAGGTAATCAAAGGAATTGTGAATGCAAAAATATAAAAGCACAAAAAGTGTAAATGCATCAAATTTACCACAATATGAAATGTGAAAAACTAAGATTGCAAACACACAGAATATGCCAGTAAGCAACTTCAAAAGAATTAAAGAATTCACAAATTGAAAACTGGAATGTGAAATAAGAAATAAATTCACCAAGTATTTTAAGTCATGACTTAAATTGCAAAAACACTACAAGCCTTTCTGCAGAATTGTTACCAAAAGATACCTTTCACAAATCTTCAGCCGTTTACAGAGAACAAACTTTATAGACGCCGTTACGTAAACACTATTTCAATTCTAGTTATTAGACCTCACAATAAGTTAACAAAACAGTGACCAACGTCAAATTACTTTGCAAGTTTATACGATCCCCTCTAAAAAAAATGAGGAGAGAGAGAGAGAGAGAGAGAGAGAGAGAGAGAGAGAGAGAGAGGAGAGAGACTTCATGGTTAATGTATCACGCTCGCTACACGGTCTCAGAATAATAGAGGATTCTATCTTCTGTTCAAAGAAAAACTCTTAGATGACGTCATGGAATGTTTTACAAAGAAAAATGACGTCACGTCCTGAAAATGCTTGACGATATTATGCAGGACCGTTTTGGGAACGAGATGCGATGACATAATCAATCTAGACACTTTCAGAAACTATCTGATCAATCTAAACAAGTTCAGAAACTATCCGATGCAACACGAAGCAATTCCCTTGTGCTTTGGACAAAAAAATAAGTTCGAACCATACGCGTTCATACGTAACCCTTGCAGCTGTGTAATTATATTTGAGATGTTTTAAATACAAAACGAAGAGCGAGTCCCCCTTATCTCCTACCAAGTTAGAATCTTAAGCGATCTGTCAACTCTCTTAACACTAACAGTGGCAGCTAGAACATCTGGTCTATGAGACCAGATGTTCTTGCTGTCATTGTTAGTTGCATCAGACAGTTTCTGAACGTGTCTGGATTGATTATGCCATTGCATCTCGTTCCCAAAAGGATTCTGCATAATCTCGTGAAGCATTTTCAGGATGTGACGTCATTTTTCTTTGTAAAACATTCCATGAAGTCATCTAAGAGTTTTTTTTTAACAGAAGATAAAATCCTCTATTATTCTATCTCTCTCTCTCATAGACTAAGAAACCTTTCTACCCGTTTACGTTATTCTTTAATAATCCTAAATTACTTACTGTGAAATCTAAACATATTACATACGATACTACAATAATAATCACGATTACTCAGAATACAGGATAACTAATATGCTAAAAATAATGATAGTGAAAAGATATAAATTTTAAAGGCAATATTATGATATGTATGATATATATATTTATATATATATATATATATATATATATATATATATATATATATATATATATACTGCAATAATTTTCCTTTTAAAATTGTACTACTTCAAACCATTTTCCATCCAGGGACGGGTCGCAACTGTCGACTAAGTACCAGGTATATAATTAATTATTTGTGTAAATAGAAGCACAGTGGCATTTTAAAGATCGTGCTATTGTGCCCCTTCTCATTAGGAAATGAAATACACATGCCAATGTGCTCGTAAGCACAAACACGGATATACATGTGTACACATCTGAAGAGAGACACTTTCTCTCTCTCTCTCTCTCTCATCTCTCTCTCTCCCTCTCTCTCGCTCTCTCTCTCTCTCTCTCTCTCCCAAACATCCGGAAGCATTCCTTGGTTACTTTGGGTTCGCCCTCAAGTGGAAACGCTGTCTCCTGAGAGGAAGTGCAGAATGCGCACTCCATCCTACATCATCAGATTCAGGCTCAGATTACTTTGGACATTCTAGCTCTAGGTAATAATAATAATAATAATAATAATAATAATAATAATAATAATAATAATAATAATAACTAATAATAATAATAATAATAATAATAAAAACAATAACAATAACAACAATAATAATAATAATAATAATAATAATAATAATAATAATAATAATAATAATAAATGAATTATGAAAGAGTGAGGCATTTTCATATCCAGTTAATAAGTACCCAAAGTATAAGCAAAATAAGTTGTCACATACATTGAAATACCGACCACAAAACGTACCTAATCAATAATAATAATAATAATGTTCTATAGGGTCCACAATAATATAAAGTGTAAAATTCCCTGGGTTCATCTTCAGTCCAAATGAACAAAAAGTTACGACAAGTATAGAGGCAAATTTAAACCTAGTTGTTGTTAACTACCCTCTTTCTTCTTCACCTGGCCCATTAACGAGCTAACGACCGTTGTCAACGATTCTTCAACGACTCTTGGTTTTTAATTTACCTCTGTACTTGTCGTAACTTTTTGTTCATTTGGACTGAAGATGAACCCAGGGAAGGGTTCGAAAGCTTTCTGTAAAGTCTTCAAAATTATACACGGACTTTCTGCACTTTGTATTATTGTGGACCCTTTAGAACATTATATACTCTCGTGATAGAGTTTTTCCCTAATAATAATAATAATAATAATAATAATAATAATAATAATAATAATAATAATATATCATATTTTCTATCTGAATCCCTTCCGTTGCAGGACAAATGGTAATTGCTTTACAAAACAGTGATAATGGTAATATGATGTTGATGGAAAAAATAATTACTCCCAAGAAGGACATCCTTGTTTGCAAACAGTTTCGTTACAACTTCAAAATGTTAATGAAGTTAGTTATCTCTCGGTGAGGCAAACTGGTTCGTCTATCCTCTCATGAACATGAAGCATACGAGTGTATCCTTACACACACACACACACACACTATATATATATATATATATATATATATATATATATATATATATATGATATTATATATATATATATATCTATATATATGTTTTCCGAAATAAATGCCATTAGCATTCTACCTTTTGGCCTTTTTATCGGCCTCCTTTATTAGATTATGATTATATATATATATATATATATATATATATATATATATAGTATATATATATATATATATATATATATATACATACACACATGGTAGCCGGAATAAAATTTCATTCTTTCCCAACATATTTTATAGAAATTTTCAACTGAAAGATGCCAATTGGAACGTCGACACTGTTCTATCAAATGTGTCACTGCAGTTTAACATTACTTTGGAAATCTACCTGCAAGAGCAGCCTTCATAATATGTGTGTGTGTGTGTGAGAGAGAGAGAGAGAGAGAGAGAGAGAGAGAGATAGTTAAGGGTACTATTAGGAGGACAGCAATGTCATTAAATTTTCATAGCAGATATTTCCACTTATGATGTCTTCCCTACATTTAAATCGTTAAAATTCATCGAGATATTCCACTGGCGATTCACTGTCAAAATAATAGTATTCAGCCACCATTCTCACAATGATAATCATCACCATTTCTGGCATCATTTCACATCGAATGCATTTCGCATTCAGGGCCTCGCTTTCTAAATAAGCAGGATAACAAAACAAAGGGAACTTTTCCCCAAAAGCATCAAGCCGACCGGCTGTTTTTGTATGCATGGAGCGAGAACCCTCAAACCCACGGTAAAAAATTCATCACACTAAATAGGTAAGGAATGCATACCAACACTGCCTGCAGCTTCCACGTCTATTCTATCAAACTTTTTTATGTGACATCATAACTATGACATTCTTCTCGAAGACGGAAACTGTAGGTATCTACGAGCGTTACGCCAGCAAAGTTTCATCAAGTTTTAGTTACAAATTTATTTGAAAAATAACGTAATTCAGGTGTAGCTGGTTATATTTATTATAACAGTTGTTGGAAAAAAAACAATAATCAATCAACAAATCATGGATGGAAAAATTTCCTATCATAAACCAAGAAATCATTGCCCCTGGAATTAAAAAATAAAACTAAAAGACATAACATTAAACATAAAGTCGCTACTTCTTCTTTCAACAACAAAAATATTATTTTCCTTTTAGTAAAACTGGAACAACTGGAAAGCATTCTTGCCAGAAACTCAACAATTACTGAACACAAGCTGTGTGTTGCTTAGGTGACAGTAGCGTTCACTGGAAAAGAAACTGCAAAGACCTTAGGTTTATTTTTCATCGGAAAAGAAACCTCGTTTAAACACACAATTCTAAACACCAACGAATTAATATTAGGTCTTATCGAGCACGAACGCATACAGTCAATACATTCTACCTGAAAGTGTCAATGAAAATTAATATATGATAAAAAATCTTAACTTGCAAAAAGCGGTAACAATTACATTTCCAATCATCACCGTCCCTTCATCACCCACATAAACAGGTTAATCGTCATTAATCAGCCAATTAGCAGTTTTACGGTCACTATGTCAGCCTGCAGGGCACCCGATACTTCGCAGGCGAAACAACGAATAAGGAAGCGATGGGTGCCTCTATGTATGAGAGAAGGGGTCATGAGTAGTGCCTGGATTCATGAGAGAGTAGTCACAAGTACTTGAATATCGGGCGTGAAAGTATTCAGGAAAACCTGCTGAAATTTCATTTGGTCAAGGTAGGTCCAGCGACTTCAGGAAACGCTATTCCTTAGACGGTTCTCATTTCCCAAAAATTGAAATCTTTTCTCCCCCAAAATGGCTGGCAGCTGTAGAAGGGAGGGCTGCCTACATGGCATGGATGTAGTGTGAGGAGACAGACAGTCTGCAACGAAGAAAACGAACGAGACGGAGGAGATGCCGGAGAAGGAACGGGTAAAGGGGAGGCAACGGTCTATTTGAGTAATTTATAATAAATGAACGACACAGCAGAGGGGAAGACGCCAACCATCCATGCTACTGTAAAATGGAAAGATATGAAAACAAGAGGGTAATAATAATAAGCAGGCAATGTACGGAAAGATGTGTGACAAAGCAGCTTATTAAAATGACAATTGAACAAGGCAAGCAGGGGGAACGGATGGAATTCACCTTGATGAGGGATATATAAAGGGATGGACAACAGCTTGTTATATCCACACAGGAAGTTTACCGGAGGTAAATAAACATAAAACTGTTAAAAGCACTCCAACCTTTGAGCACACGCCTACCGATCTGCCTCAACAACTATTTTGTCTCTGCAGACCAGCGAACTTGATATGCTTGGCATAACATCTCATTTACTTGGATTATAAAGTGAAATGCTATATTTGGGTTTAACTTAAATCTATTACCATAGGGATATCGTTAAGGCATATCCTTTACGATGAGAATGAATACGATCGTAAAATATGACAACATTGTTCCACTCAACATACTAAATGAGTCCATGTATTTACTTATAGATACCGTTGTTCACAAAACACACAGACTCACATAAATGCGTTCTTTATCAACGAAGCTTGGCTCAACAAGGCC